>NW_026896940.1:0-273937 GCF_033153095.1 Gastrolobium bilobum
ACTAGAAAAGAGTATTACTGTCAAACCTATAACTGTCCAAGATCTTCAGTATGAGATCAATATTCTCAAAACTGAAGTTAAACAAATCAAAGAACAACAACAAACTCATCAGAACATCCTTCTTCAATTACAAAATGAAGAATCAACGGGAACGTGTATGGAAAATACTCTGTCTAAACCAGATGAAGATAAAAATCTTAAAGACGAAGAATTTTTAGGATTAATTAATCAATTAACAATTCAAAAATTCTATATCCCAATCAAACTCAATGTAGGTAATTTTGACCTTGAAATTGAAGCTCTGTTTGACACAGGGGCAGATTCAAACTGCATTCAAGAAGGTCTAATTCCTACTAAATATTTTGAAAAGACTTCTGAACGGCTTAGTACTGCTAGTGGTTCAAAACTTCAGGTTAATTATAAACTTCCGAAAGCAATCATTGAAAATGATAATTTAAAAGTTGAAACACTGTTTCTCCTTGTTAAAAACCTAAAAAATGGAGTTATTCTTGGAACTCCGTTCATCAAATCTCTTTTTCCTCTAACTATCACAGATGAGGGTATAATTACTTATCATTTGGACAAACCAATTGTTTTTAAATTTCTTAAGAAACCCATCATAAGAGATTTGAATTTTATACATTACAAACAAAAACAAATCAATTTCCTTAAAGAAGAAATTTCTTTTAAGAATATTGAAAATCAGTTAAAGCAGCCTGAAGTTCAACAAAAGATCAAAGTTTTGCTTGAACAAATCCAAAATACAATCTGTTCTGATCTTCCGAATGCTTTTTGGCAAAGGAAAAAACATATCGTAGATCTTCCCTATGAAAAGGATTTTAATGAAAGGCAAATCCCAACCAAAGCTCGTCCTAAACAAAAATCAGGTTCCTCGGTCATACTATTTATCAAGGGACTATTACTCCAATTTGTAGAGCTATTGAATTTGCTGACAAATTTCCAAATCAAATTATTGATAAAACTCAATTACAAAGATTTCTTGGTTGTTTAAATTATGTAGCTGACTTCTTTCCTCAGCTTAATAATCTAATCAAGCCTCTCCATAATCGTCTTAAAAAAGACCCTCCTCCCTGGACTGATGTTCATACTGACGTAGTCAAACAGGTCAAAGCTAAGGTAAAGGAACTTCCTAGTCTTTATCTTCCCAATCCTCAGGCTTTCAAAATTGTTGACACTGATGCCTCTGACATAGGTTATGGTGGCATTCTTAAACAGAGAGTCTCAGACAAAAAGCATATCATTGCATACACTTCAAAACATTGGAATTCAGCACATCAAAAGTATTCCACTGTCAAAAAAGAAGTTTTAGCAATTGTTTTATGTATTTCAAAATTTCAATCTGATTTATTAAATCAAAAGTTTTTAATCCGTGTTGATTGCAAATCTGCAAAAGACATTTTACAAAAGGACGTAAAGAATCTAGCATCTAAACAAATTTTTGCTAGATGGCAAGCTATCTTAAGTGTTTTTGATTTTGAAATTGAATATCTCAAAGGCACCTCAAACTCTCTCCCTGATTATCTCACTCGTGAATTTCTGCAGGGAAGATAAACAGTGTCCTGTCATGCCGAAATCGGTAAAATCAACCTCTTCTAAAGAGAGGAAAGGAAAGCTAATCCTGGCTGGGTTAGCTAAAAAATTAGAAAAAACTGGGTCTCCAGCCCAACAACAATCTGGGTCATCTACCCAACCCCAAAATGGGTCTTCTACCCAAAGAGTTGAGGATACTTCCTCTTCTAAACAATCCAAAGCAGACTATGCAATGCCAATCCAAACACTTCAAGCCTTCCAAGACCAAGGTTTGACCCATCTACCAAAGAAAACCTGGGCTGAAATAGCTTCAGAAGATGAACAGGAAGAAAGTCTTTCTGTTTTGATTGATAACCTAAAAACCAAGCAGATCTCTAACCGTCCAAACAGGGCCCTAGAAATCCAACCCAAACCTATTTCTACCCAGAAATCAAAACCTCAAACACCATATGTCTCAAAGAACAAGTTTCTAGAAGTAATCCAAATGGAACCATCCTACTGGGATAATAAACCAACCAAGGTTCCTGTGAAGATCTTCCCCAAAGACTTCAAAGGACGACAATTTCATTTCAAACCACATTCTCCAACTAAATCCCAAAAATTTTATGAGTTTATTCTACTTGATTCAAACTCTATTTCCATCAAACACTATAAGAGTCCAAAAGACCCTGAGTTTATTACTCATTCAACCATCCAGATTCTCAAGGTGATCACCCCAGCAGAATATGGAAATCCAAATAAAATAACCAAATTTTCCCAGCCTTATGATCCAATTGGATATAATTATTGGGACTAAGAATTAGCCTGGACCAATGTCTTCTTCATGCAAAATAAAGAAAACAAACATTCATGGTTAATTTACTTTAAGCAAAATATCCAATATAATTTCCCGCAATGGTTTAATAAATGGTGGGATTATTTTGGACCAATCCTTGATATCCTTCCTCCACAAGTCTTTGAAGGAATGACAATCTTTTCCAAAAAATTCGACAATCTAGCAGATCCCTTTCCAATAGATCTGCATTTTTTCTCAAAGTTCTCTCTGGCATGGATATTTTCATGGCAGTACAATTACGGCGAGAAAACAGGCATCAGACTACCATTACTCAGGAGACAAGCTTTTGGTAAATGGTGGATAGAATTTGATGCTTCAAGAGCTTACCCAGAAAATGTCAAGCTCTGGTTTAAAAAACATCCAAAAAGCATCAAGCCAGCTGATCCAGAAACCTCCCTTTTCTTGAATCAAAAGGCTCAGATCACAGCAGCATTAGCAGCATCAACCAGCAAAGAAAATTTTGCAAAGAATTTGCAAGGTATTCTTCAATTACTCCAAGAAGAAGCTGAGAGTTCTAAACAGAAGACAGGTTCTTCATCTCCTTCTATCTCTTCTTCAACAGAAGACTTCTACCAAAATGAGGATGATTGTTTTGGAATCAACTTAGCAAAAGACTGTTGAAGAAAACCACTGTAGTGACGCTGATGGCAAAATGACATGAGCATGATGTCAGCATAAGGTGACGCATACAGTGACGTAATCAAAGTGTCGGCAGAAACTGTAGCATCACGAGTCAGTTACTGTTCACTTAACCTACACTGTTCAAACAGTACCGGTCATGTAACTTGTACTGTAGCAATAGTGATTTTTCAATCTATTTAAAGGGTTGCTTCAGTATGTTGAAGGCATCCTTTTATTAGCTGAGTTTAGAGAGATAGTCTAGAGAGAGACTGCGAGGTACTTCTGAGTTTTCTCTTCTTCTCTGTTTTCTCTTTAATCTTTCAATCTGTAACTGTAATCTCAATCTTTATGTTTTGAATAAAAGTTTTATTTCATATCTGCTTATGTAATGAACTCTTCTCTTCTCCATCCTTCCACCCAAGTTTGACTTCGGCCTACCGTATACAGCTTGGGTTCTCACCTTAAATTTATTTTATGTTTTAATTTCTGCATTTTAATTTCAGTCATTTATTTCATACAGTAGTCCGTCTACTTTCCTGCTTTCCATTTCTGCTCTAGTTTACTTCATTTCCCTCCTCACACTTCCGGAACCCACTTGTGTATATATATATATATATATATATATATATATATATATATATATATATATATATATGGCTTTAATAGCTCTTCTGTCGCTGCAGATGAGAAAATTTGCAGCAACACTCATTTCTACCAGGATATGGTTCTGCATCCTGGTGTTTTTTTTTTATTCCAAGATATAGCTCCGTATCCTGGTGTTAATAGGTTTGCTGCAACTTTTCTCATCTGCAGCGGTAGCAGAAATGAGGAACCTTATATATATGGGACATGATATTCTTACACCGGTGTAAGAGTTAAAAGTCTTATACTCAATTTTGAGCATTGATCCACTTGTATCTAATAGCTCACATTACTGAAAAATTAGAGCTCTTAGATATAAGTAGAATCAACGATCAAGGTTGAGAGTAACTTACACTGGTGCAAAATGTTCCGATATATATATATATATATATATATATATATATATATATATATAGAGAGAGAGAAGATTATATTTACAAACTTTTTGTTTACAAATTCTTACAAACTACACTAAGTATGACCGGTCATACTTGTAAACAAAAAGTTTGTAAATATAATCTTCTCCATATATATATATGAGGCAGGATCTTTTGACACCGGTGTCAAATTTAAAGTTTGACACCTCATCTAAGAGCCGTTAGATCAAAAAATATCAACAACTTTGATTTGTAAGCATGTGATACCATTGATCTTTTTTGATCTAACGGCTCTTAGATGAGGTGTCAAACTTCAACTTTGACACCGGTGTCAAAGGATCCTACCTCTATATATATATATATATATATATATATATATATATATATATATATATATATAGGTAGGATATTCTTACTACCATTTTTTTCTACTACCACTTCACTACCACTTTAATCACCATTGGATTCAAAAGTTATTTTTTTTCTCTCTCTTCATTCAACTTTTACTCTAAGAGCCCGTTTGGATCCTCTTATTTTTAAGCTAGAAGCTACTTATAAGATAAAGTTAAAATAAAGAGCTTAAAAAAAGAAGCTAAAAGCTGTTTGGAAATTACAAAAAAAATTTAGCTTAAAAATTACTTAAAAGCACATATTTCAAGAAAATTATCTCTTTTTCTATCTTTATCACTCTTCATTTAAAAAAAAAGCACACAATTCAAGAAAAACAAATAAGAGCTTAAAAAAAAGCTCCTCCTAGGAGCTTTTAATTTTCAGCTTTTTCTTCATTATAAAAAAAAGAGCTTTTCGTTATAAGAGCTTTTTCCAAAACCTGTTTGGCCTAACTTATGCTTATAAGTAGCTTCTAGCTTAAATATAAGAGGATCCAAACAGGCACTAATCCAATGGTGATTAAAGTGGTAGTGAAGTGGTAGTAAAAAAAATGGGTAGTAAAAATATCCTAGCTCATATATATATATATATATATATATATATATATATATATATGGAGAAGATTATATTTACAAACTTTTTGTTTACAAACTACACTAAGTATGACCGGTCATACTTCAATCAAGAATGTATGTCTCGTCATACTTAGTGTAATTTGTAAAAAAAGTTTGTAAACGTATCCTTCTCCTATAAATATATACAATATATTGTTCATTTTCACTTCTATTTTCACTCCTACAAAGCCACAATCCCCCAAGAAAAAGGAAAAAATAATAAAAAAAGAGAGAGAGAGAGAGAGGAAAAGGTAAAGCTTTGAAAAAGATCAACAAATTTGAAATCAATTTCTCATTAAAAGTAGGCTAACAAACAAAAGTAAAATCCAATACCAAAATTTGACCTAAAGTGATGAGCAAAGCAACCAATGCCTGAGCTCTGCCTGATTCCCCATGCAAAGGCATGCTCAAAAACTGGAAATTATAGGGAGTAATTTCTTTTACAGAAAGGATTTAGGGAGTAATTTAACGCATCCAAACTGGAAATTATAGTGTTATTCCTTCGGCAGATCAACTATCACAAAAACCTGTGTCATGCTCAATATAAAGGAATGGACCTTAAAACATATAATATGATTTGTGTTGTCAATGTTATCTCATTTTCTCTCCAATTCTTCAGCAAAAGTGAATTATAGCTACCAACTATTCTAGAATTTCCCCTTCCTCCAATTCTCCTGGCACAGAAAATACACCACTGGTACCAATTAAATCTATTTCATTTTCTGTTTCCTTGGCAAATTCACTATCAAAATCAAGGAAGTCATCAGGATTCATTTCAGCCATAAGATCACCATAGACATCCATAAAATCTTGATCAAAGTCAAATGACATATCTTCAGATAATTTTAGTTCCTTGGTTTTCGGTGAAGAATGTGATAGATTACCCCCAGGGTTTCCTTCAAACAGAGGTTTATCTGATGAATCATTTGGTAATTTCTCAGAACTCATACTTTGGGTATGCACTCGATGTGATGAACCCGGTTCCACATGCTTCATGAGATCAAAAACCTGAGGAACTGGAGAGCTGTTGTCATCTTCAATCACTTCCTCCCTAAATGATACACCTTCTGGGCTATGATTACCTTCACTATCTTTCTGCATTGATTTAGGTATGCTGGGTTTGAGATCCTTAATAACTTCAAAGTTGATTCTGTGAGATGGCAAGAAAACGAAAACAACAGGAAACTCCAAAATGACTGTATTTGCTAATTGCTGTCTGATTGGTGCTTTCATATCCAACTCTTTGAAAGGTGACTTAGGACCCTGTATTAATATGAACAAGATAAAACATACAATTAAAATGAAGTCATATCTCAATATGCTCGGTCAATGAGATCCTACAAGTTTGCCAGCTTAGTATCCTGGATTTCAGCCATAGAAAAGGTAAAGAAAACCACCTTTGGGTATTTACGAATGAAAAGCTTGAGACAATCCAGACGGTCTTCAGAAAATTGCTTTAGCTGATGATTCCAAGGACCAGGTTTGAGGTGCTTCTCTAGAATGGAGCAAAAGCTTGTATTTTCATCGACTCTGGAAGACATGAGCATAACATCGTCTCAAAATAGTATTCTTAAGACTCAGCATACAATTAGAATGTAAGGTGTAGTATCTTGTTCAAAACCAAAGAAATTAGCTACATGGCTCACCCGTGGTCATGTAAAACAATATCTGTTGAGTGAAAACGCCATTCAATTGTCCAAGATATGAACTTTTTCCTGAAAGCATCATACGAACATATTTGTCATTTATTTAAAAACATTAGTTTCCACCTTAGCAACCTAAAAATGAAACATTCTCATTATCACATTTCCCTTTGGCACACCAATGCTTTAAGAAGAAACCACAATTTGATAAAATATCCAAGCTGCACACATTCACTTCATATACTACAGACCACATATACCCCAAAAGTTCAAAATTAAACAAGGAAACAGTAATGAGTTAAGTACAAAAGGAAGAAATTGATTACACGTACCATCCTCTAATAACAACAAAAGTTTTCATAAAGATGAAAATACCTTTGGTCATATCGAGATTGATTCTTCTCTCTTTTTGACATTCCATTAGGGAGAAACAGTAGTTTGGTTCTCCGGCTTCCAGCAGCACTTCGTAGGCTTTTGAGGTAATGAGGTAACTTAAAGTATGTATACATGCCCAATTTAGTTCTCATTCTCTGAGCAGATTCAGCCACCCTCTTCACCTCCTCCAGCAAATTATAGTCTAGATGGAGGAAATCACAAAATAAACACCAAGATTTAGATATAGGGGAAATTAGAAGAATTCACCAATAGAACTATGTATGTCCAGTTGTACACTACAAATTTATAAAAATTCAGAAACGATAACAACAAACAAGAAGAATCCAAAAGGGAAAAAAAAATCCACATTAAAATATTGAAAATTAAATCAGGAAAAAGGACTTATGTCAAATCTCTGACGAACCAAAAAAGGTCTTTTTGGTTGAATGGAATGATATTAAGAAGTAAATTTGTTATGTTTAAGCAATCAACTAGATATCACAAGATTAAGAGGCAAAATACAAAATTTCAAGAGTAAATTACCAGATAATATGATATTGTCATCAAACTGAGAAAGAGGAACAAATTGAGTCTGGTTCCTTTTGCCAGTACATCCAGTACGCACTTTGTGAGCTTTCACACAAGGAAGACTGCATGAGTGTATGGAGCAACCAGGGCACTTGTACTTTGATGGTTTAGATTTGCATTCCTCACATAGTGTTTTCCCTTTGGTGATGCTACTAATTGAGACCTGATCTGCTTGTTCTTCAGTTTGTGATAGAGAACCTGACATGTTTACTCTTACAAGCAGAAATTGCAGGTGCACTAGGCACAAGAAAACCCGCCTTTAGAAATTACCAGAACCTTATAAATCAGCCTTCCAATATGGTGGTTCCCTTTGACATGAATGGCTTAAATCTCAATTCTTTTCAAGCAGCAACGAGTCAAGGACCATAGCGCTGAACAAGCAATGAAAACACAATTACACTACAAACAAATCTTCAAACACTAGGACATAAAAGATTTCAATTTGCATCTTGCTGACTCCAGCATGCTATTTCATCCTCCACATTCAAATTGGGAAAACAAAAAATGAAACATGAAATTGCACATCCAATTACCCATTATTAAGACACTGAAACACTCTATCATAAACAGATTAACCACACATGACTGCAATCAAAGTATTAAAAAAGTTAGGCCGATATACTAATGTAAGCTATTACTGGTTTATAACTATTCAGTTCAATTCAAAAAGGACATTCCTTTCAGCAAACCCATCATGGTAAACCCCCAAAGAAAAAGGAAACAAAGAAACAAAACAAAAGGGTTATTGGACCGAGCATACAAATCATATTCTGACAATTCAATATCTCAACTTAACGGGTAGCTCAAACAGGTTTTATACGCATTAAAAAAATAAATTTTTTTTTCTTAAAACAACAAAAGGAAACATATTATATAGTAACTGCAGTATCTGTTAAGAACAACATAGATGTAGAAATAACATCAGAAACAACGAGAACGTTAACAGATATATGGTAACACAATCAGAAAAGAGAAAGGATGCACGTCATTTAAAGAAGCAAAACGGAAAGATAGAAATACAGGAATTGTAACAAAAACTCACCGGAACTTGAACAGACGGCGACGGCAAGCAGAGAGAGCTAAGGCGGCAAGCGTCGAAGTTGCTAAGCACACAAGGGAAGAGTGAAGGGAATTTACGATGCACTGTTTTATTTAGGCTTTGTTTGGAATGAAGCATATGTTTAGCATGGATTAACCTAACTTGCTTGCTGTCATATTATATTTTATTTTTTTTCCCCAACAAATTTGTGATAAATTATAAGACATCTTCAATACTTTTTTTATAGGGTTTTATAAGAGTTATGTTGTAGAAAAAGTGATTGTGTAATGTCATATAGATTCGTTTTGAGTGTCATAATTTTTTCTTTTTCTTTTTTCTTCAAAAAGTGTGTGTCCCACAAAATGTTGTGTGTGTAGGAAAGTTTGTTGTGTCATATTAAATGACAAATGCAAATCCCTTTTTTATAATACGATAAAATATTTATATAGGATAAGATCAACTTAATTGTAAGAATATTAAATTTTACACCTTACACCAAATAATAATAATAATAATAATAAGTTTACATCAAATCTTAATCGTTAATTTGCATAAATCTAACGATTATAATTTATTGAAAATTAGTAATTAATTAATAAGTGTGACACAGGGAGACGAAATTAAAGGGGGCTAGGGTGGGCCACTTCTCCTCTATAATTTTTTAAATATATCCTTTGACACCGGTGTCAAACTTTGAAATTTGATATCAAATCCTAACCGTTGATTTCTATCAATCAACGGTTATCATTTTCGTTAATCAAATTTATTAATTAATTATTAATTCTCAATAAATGATAATTGTTGATTGTTAGAAATTAACGGTTAAAATTTGGTATCAAATTTCAATATTTGACATATATATATAGGGCTTATCGTTTCTCAAGCTGTTTGAGATAATTTTATCTCCGGCTACTAAATCATAACTGTACAAAGATGGATCAATGGTTATGAAAGAAGAGAGAGAAAAAGAGAATCATAACCATTCAAAGGTGAATCAATTAATATAAATAAATAAATAAATAAAACGACGTAGATTTAGGATGGCCGGAGATAAACTTATCTCAAGTTGTCGGAGAAATGTGTTTTCCATATATATATATATATATATATATATAGAGAGAGAGATAGGACACTATTACTATCAATTACTGTTATTATCAATGTCATTATCACTTTGTTTCACCGTTAGATCAATTATGTTGATTCAACGGTTATGATTTAACTTTCTAAAAACCTTCTTTCTTCTTCCTATATTTAATATTTTATATTTATTTTCACCTTTGTATGGTTATGATTTCCCATATTTAATGTGAAAGGAAATCATAACCATACAAAGATGGAATAAATATAACCGTTGGATCAACATAATCAATCTTGAAACAAAGTGGTAGTGACATTGGTAGTAACGCTAATTAATAATAACAATATCATATCTCATATATATATATATATAAAGAAAAGTGTTTGTCATTTTAAATGACATAAAGTCATGTCATTTTAAGAGAGAGATAGACACAAAATAATTTTTTTTATTTAAAATTTAAATTAAAAAAAACCACCCACTTTCTCTCTCCCATGATTTTCATTTTTTGTGTTTATCTCTCTCCTAAAATGACATAACTTATATCATTTAAAATGACAAACACCAAACAGATATCTATAATGGCATTTTCTTAATAACTTCGTTGTAGTTGCTGTAGATTGCTTAAAAAGCTACATGCTAATTTCTCTAACCTCTGTTAAGTGTCACTCCCGCTACCACTTAGGAACTTACTGACTTGCTTTTACCTTTCTTGTTGATATTATTATCTTGCAAATCTAAAGAAGAGACCTTTTTCCTGCGAGTACGACCCTTGCAAGGGTAAAAAAACATTCGACATTCCTTCTTCTGAAACCCATACTTTTGATGTTATTTGACGTACAATAATTTCGATATGTCTTCAATCTATATAGATGACATGTTGTGAGTTTATTATCCATTTGAATTTGAAATCTCAATCTCTTATTCTGTTTGTCTATTTTGCATTTTTCTCACGCTCCTCTTTACTCATTTTCGAAGCGAGTATCCTGAAAGAGAAGATTTTTCATTCGGGTGGTATTTTGAACCAGTTGACCTTGTTTATTTTCTGATATTTTCTCTTGATCATGCTTCACTCTTTTTGAACTACAAAATTCAAGCCTTGTTTGGCTTTGCTTTTGTTCTATTCATTTGTATGTTAATTCTTCTAAATTATAATAATTCCTTGCTGATCTTTCATAGGTCACATTTATTAACAACAATTTTTCTCTCTGTCCTTTTGGATCTACCGTACAGAGGTAAAAACCATTTAGCTTTATTTAATTTTCAATTACTTATAAATGTGACTTCTGATGCTTCTCTGCTTAGAAACTGCATTATTATTTTTTTGTATGTTGTGATATCTATTTCTTGCTCTTTTATTTTATGTGTGACTAAGTTTACGCTGCTTTTCTGTGATACTCCTTAACATGACATTGGTTGAAAGACTTACTTATCAGCATATTACAGCTAATCATTTGAGACTACAAGTTTATGTGGATGTGACAAGATGGCTCGCTTTGCAAGGATGTGCTTTTAGAGGTCATGATAAAAGCTTAGATTCACTCAATCAAGGTAATTTTCTTTGGATGATAAAGTTTTTAGCTTCCTATAATCAAGAAGTTGCAACAATTGTTTTAGAAAAAGCTCCTCAAAATGCATCATATAGTTTCCCTTAAATTCAAAAGGAAATTCTTAATGTTTTCTCTGAAATGGTAAAGAACATAATACGAGAAGAAATTTCCAATGCCAAGTTTCGTCTTATTGTTGATGAAGCTAGTGATGTATCTAAAATAAAGCATGTGGCTATTATTTTGACTTTTGAGATTCGAAGATAAAGATGATTTTATACGGAAAAGATTTTTCGGTCTTGTACATGTGGAAGATAAAAGTGCTAAGACGTTATACCAAAAACAAAGGTGCTAAGACTTTTAAACAATGAATACTCAACACTCTTCATCACCATAATCTTGACGCTCAAAATATTCGAGGACAAGGCTACGATGGAGTTAGCAATATCTGAGGTGAAAGAACTTAAGGGTTGTAAGCGTAACGATGAGTTACTTCTTCTTGTAAGAGTAATGATGAGTTAAGGATTGCCCAAACAAATGAAATTGCAAGAATGATTGCTATTGATGAACTCGAATTAGGAGTTGGTCTTAATCAGATTGGTATTTTTCATCGAGCTAGAGCTACTCGTTGGAGTTCTCATTACAACTCCATATGAAACTTGTATAAAATGTTTAAAGCATGTGAAGTTCTTGACAATATTTCTAATGAAGGAAAAACAACATCACATCATGGAGATGCAGATAATGCATACTCATCATTGACATCTTTTTTATTTTGTCATCATATTGCACCTTATGAAAGAAATTATTGGTATTACTGAAGTCCTTTATCAAGCTTTGCAATGAGAGTCTCAAGATATTTCAAATGTTTTACATCTGGTTTCAACTACAAAAGAGTTATTTCAGAAATTAAGAGAGACATGTTGGGATGCTTTCTTGGTTCATGTTCGAGAATTTTGCATAAAATATGACATTGAAATTCCAAATATAAGTGCAAAATATATTGGAAGGAAAGGTCATGATCGAAATGAACAAGGTGATTTTTCTACTTAAAAATTTTATAGGGTAAATATCGTTTGTGCTACAATTGATTATCAATTATAAGAATTAAATAGCAAGTTTAATGATAATATTGTTGAATTACTTGCTTTGAGCATGACTTTAGATCCAAGAAACAGGTACAAGTCATTTAATAGTTGTGATATTTGCAAACTTGTTGATAAATTGTATTCTAGAAATTTCACAAAACAGGAAAAATTGCATTCAAAGATAGAGTTACAACATTTTGAGCTTGACATTCCTAAACATCCATATTTGATTAATTTATCAACTACATCTGAATTACGTCAAGGGCTAACAAGAATTGGAAAGTCCATCATTTTCCCTCTTATTGATAGAGTGATTAGACTTGTACTCACTCTTCTAGTTTCTACAGCAACTACTGAAAGATCTTTCTCAACTATGAAGATAATTAAGAACAGACTTCGAAATAGAATGGAAGATCAATTTCTTGATGATTATTTGATTACATACATTGAAAAAGAAATTGTTTTGAGTTTTAGCACAAATTCAGTTATAGATGAGTTTAACAATATGAAAACATGTAGAGTAATAGTTAAGTGTAGTGATGTATTGTATTAGGTTTGTTTTGTATTTCAAGTATTTTTATTTATAATATAGTATCTTTTATTTTCGCCCTTGTCATCAAAATTATTAGCTCCACCACTGGTGACACAATAAATTATAACCGTTAGATTCACAAAAATCAACAGTTAAAATTTGGTGTAAGTTGATCTTGCCCCTATTTATATTAGTATAATAGGATAAATTATTCTTATATCAGTGTAAGAATAAAAAGTATTAATGTATTGCACTCCATCTTAATTATTGATTTACTTTTATTTAAAGGTTTGTATGCTTAATAAATAAGAATCATTACATATAAATAAAATTATTTAAGATTAAGAATATAATTTATAATGATGTAAAATAATTCTAACTCTGATATAATCTATTTCAAAATATATATTATAAAAAATCCCTTGATTTTAATTTTTTTACCTTTTAAAATATCATGACTTAATTCTATTCTACGTAATGTTTAAATCTAAATATTTTGTAAGCTAAATTATACATTACCACCTTGAACTTTGGTCATATTTCAAAACACCACCATGTACTTTTTATTGTTGCAATTAACCCCCTCATACTATCTAGTTTCAACAATCAAACATATCTGTTAACTTTTTTCCAAATTCTGTTAACAATCACGTACTTCAGATTGGGAGGCTGAGTGTTTGAAGAAGGTTTTTCTCTTGTTTCATCTTACCTTCTATGTCTTCATCTCCTTAACCTATTATGGCTTGACCTAAGGGATGAGGAAGGTGAAATTTAACTCAAACCAAGGAATGGTGGTCGATGATGGGGAGGAATTTCCCCCGGATTCATCAAACAGAGGAGCAAGCTTGGGCAACATCCCGGAACGCATACCCTCTGGTAAACCTAAATCCTTTGCTGAAGCTCTCCGATCCGATGGGAACACCATGGGGGATGAAGATGCTTGGCAGAAAGATCTCTCTGAAGAAGTGCATGAACCCCTTGATCCTTCCTTAGGAATCATAGACGAGTTAGGGTTCCAGACGATCTTTGGCGAAGATGACTCGGTTCGATTTCGATGCACCAAGGAGGAAAAAAAGAGACTAAGAAGTCCCTGGAGGAACGCCATTATTGTTAAACTTCTGGGAAGAAAAACAGGAGTTATGTACATGAAGACCAAATTGGAGAGTCTGTGGGCTAAATCTGGTCCTATTTTGGTTGCTGACTTAGGAAATAAATTTTTCTCAGTTAAGTTTTCGAGTGTGGAAGACCTCAATCTGGCGCTGACAGGAGGACCTTGGGTTCTGATGGGCCATTACCTTGCCATAAGGAAATGGGAGCCATTTTTTAACCCCCACAAAGCCAACATACACAAAGTTGCTGCTTGGGTACGCTTGCCAGGTATTCCTTAAGAGTTTTGTGTGACTCCTTTTTTAAAACTGATAGGCAATTCGATGGGTAAAGTTCTAAAAGTAGATAAAACTACCTCCATGGGAGATAGAGGGAAGTCTGCTAGATTATGTGTAGAACTTGACTTATCAAAACCCTAGAAGGGTGAGTATATTCTGGAGGAGGAAATATTCAAGGTAGAGTATGGAGGACTTTATCTGATATGCCTCCACTGTGGCAAATATGGTCATAGCACAGAAAACTGCTCTGATGTGGTGAAATCGGCTGAAGTTAACAACAATCATGCAGCAAAGGAGGATGAGACTGTCAAACCATCAGTGAACCAAGGTGTGGGTCCCTGGATGATTGTGCAAAAAAAGAGATACATGAAGAATCATCCCCCCAATAAGTCATAAGGGAAAGGGGATAGATCTTTTGGAGATGATTTGTCCAATAAAAAAAGCCCCAGTCCCCAAAAAAAGGAATTATAGAAGGATGTAGGCTCCCCCAGTTTGAAGAGTCCTAATGACAAAGCTGCTCCAAGGCCGAGACCAATTGGTCATAAGGAAAATAAAGGAGGTAAAGCTCAACAAAATACCTCTCAAGCAACGGTCGTGAAATCACCCACGAGTGGAAAAAAATGCAGGCAAGGCTAGCTACAAGGCCAAAGCAACAAGTAAGACAAAAACTTTTGTCTTCACCACCGAAGCGCCTGCTGTAGAGAAATACTCGAAAATCCTAGAGCTCCCTTCATCCAGTTCTCCAATCAAACAGATTGAGTTGAGCCAGAGCCCCACTTCATCCCCTGATTGTTTAACCTGTCCTATCAAGGAAAACACTTCAAGTGAGGCTGAAAAGGATCTCTGTTCTAAAATTTCTGCCACCAATATAAATGGTACCATTACTACCCCCGCAAAGTGTGACTTGTGTGTAGAAGATCTTATGCCTTCTGATATGGAGATCTCCAAAAACAACTGTGATGTTCTCGAGAAAGAAGTTGTTCCCCCTGATAGAGAAGTCACTGATGGAATGGAGTTGGAAAACAGTACTGACAATGATGCTGCAGAGCATATGATAGAGAGTGACCAGGTACTTTGTAATCCTGGAACCTCTTCAGTTATCCAATGAACTGCCTTGTTTGGAATTGCAGGGGTGTAGCAAAAAAATCTTTCAAATCATTCCTGAGAAATTTCATCCGAAAGTATAAGGTTGGTATGGTTGCCATTTTGGAACCTAGAATCAGTGGTACTATTTCCCTGAAGAAGATTAAACAGCTTGGTTTCACTCATTTTGTTTTAGAAGATGCAGTGGGTTTTTCAGGAAGGATCTGGATCCTAGGAAGGAAGAATTTTTCAATATCTCCATCATTGAAAAATCAAGCCAATATATCCATGTGACTTGCTCCATCAATTCTGGGATCTCTTTTTTACTGACCGTGGTTTGTGCTAATCTTAGAGAGGAAACTCGTGAGGAGCTTTGGTTGGACCTAAAGAGGATTAGTGACAATGTGGTGGGGCCTTGGACCATGATGGGAGACTTCAACGAAATTGCCTCAGTAAAAGATAAAAAAGGAGGTGCCCCTGTTAACCTAGCTAGATGTCACAAATTCTCTTCCTTCTTTAATGACTGCAACATCCTGGATCTTGGATGCAGAGGGTCTAGTTTCACTTGGAGGGGGGCCTAAGTGGCTTCACCTAGATAAGGTCTACAAGAAACTAGACAAAATCTGTGCAAATGCAGAGTGGAGAACTACTTTCGAGGAGGCTTCGGTTAGAGCTCTCCCTCGACTGAACTCAGATCACAATCCCCTCCTACTTAATCTTTGTCCTAAAGACCTTTCTTGGAAAGAAAAGCCTTTTAGATTCCTAGCGGTTTGGCAACTACACAGCACGTTCCCCCATTTCCTCAAATTTGTTTGGAGCTCTAACATCAAGATTAGTAAAAGCCTAAGCAAAATTATGGACCCTCTAAAGTCTTGGAATAAAAGAGTTTTTGGGTGCATTCATGCAGGAAAAGAGTTTCTGCTAAAAAACTCCAAGAAACCGAAATTAACTCTAGCAACCATCCGGATCAGGTCCAATCAGACCTGGACAAAGCCCTCCAGGAGGAGCTAAATCGTGTTTTAGAGCAAGAAGAAGCACTCTGATTTCAAAAGGCCAGATGCAACTGGATCACAGATGGAGATCGAAACACGAGATTCTACCACACAACTACCATTATCAGAAGAGCTAGGAACAAAATCTTAGAACGCAAAAATGATGCGGGGCATTTTGTGAGGGATGAAGATAACTTGGAAAAGCTCATCCACTCCTTTTACAACAACTTATTCTCAGAGGAAGTTTCTAACAGACCCTGGGTTGGAACCAGTACCAACTGGCCTGTGTTGGAAGAGGATGAATTAGTTGTTTTACAGGATCCTATTACTGATCTAATGGTAAATGAGGCTTTCTTCTCTATGAATGCCCTTAAAGCTCCTGGGCCTGATGGATTCCCTGCATTTTCCTTTCAAAAAACCTGGAATTTGTTGAAGAATCAAGTGACTGATTGTGTGAGACAAATCTGGAACAATCCTGCTGAAGTGAGAGAGCTCAACAAAACCTTGCTTGTCCTTATTCCCAAGCTGGCCAAACCTGAAAGGATAACCCATTTTCGTCCTATTGCCCTCTGCTCAGTGCTCTATAAGGGCATCAATAAGATTATTGTAGGAAAACTCAAACCTCTTCTCAACAAGTTCATATCCCCTCAGCAAGTTAGTTTTGTTCCAAACAGACAGATTCAGGACAATATAGCCATTGCCCAGGAAATGGTCCACTCAATGAATAGAATGAAGGGAAAAAGGGGCTTCTTCACCATCAAAATTGATCTTGAAAAAGCTTATGACCGTATGTCCTGGAATTTTATTCGAAAAGTCCTTGATGAGACTAAGATCCCAGAGTCGTTGGTGAATCTCATTATGCATTGTATCTCATCAACTGAAATGGAAATCCTTTGGAATGGTACTAAGGCGGGCAGAATTAATCCAAGTAGAGGACTGAGACAAGGGGACCCCATTTCACCCTACATCTTCGTTCTCTGTATGGAAAAGCTCTCCCATCTCATTACTAATTCTATTGAAAAAAAGGATTGGAAGCCAATGAAAGCGGGCAAAGGTGGGCCTATCATTTCCCATCTAATGTTCGCGGATGACTTGCTTCTTTTTGGAGAAGCTAACATTGAGCAAATTAATACAATCATGAGCTGCCTTGCAACCTTTGGTAATATGTCTAGCCAAAAGGTGAGCTATCCTAAATCTAATATATTTTTTTCCAAGAACGTTCATACTGATGTAGCTCATTCCATTGTGAAAATTAGTGGTTTTTCACAGTCTAAAAATCTTGGCAGATATCTTGGTTATAAGATGAAGCATGGTAGAGTGAGCAAACAACATTATGGTGAAATAATGGATAGAGTCAACGATAGGCTCCAAGGCTGGAAAAAGCAGTGCCTATCCATGGCTGGAAGAATTTCATTGGCCAAATCAGTTATCTCAGCAATTCCTATGTTCCACATGCAAACCAGCCTTCTTCCTATTGGAATCTGCGAAGATATTGAAAAATTGCAAAGAAACTTCATTTGGGGCGACTCGGAGTCCAAAAGGAGAAACCATGCTATTGCCTGGGAGCATCTCAAGCTTCCTGAAAACCAAGGAGGTTTGGGGATCATCGACCTCAGAAAACAGAATGAAGCCTTCCTCCAGAAATGTGCTTGGTCAATAATAAATTCCTCCTCTCACCTTTGGACTCAGGTCCTAATTACCAAATATGGCAGAAATAAAGACTTAATGAAGGAAGTCATTTGTAAATCTTATGACTCTCGTTTGTAGAAAAGTCTTAGCAAGGTTTGGCCTGATATGGTTGGCAACCTGTCTTGGCATATAGGCAATGGGAGGAGGATCACTTTTTGGAAAGACAAATGGGCAGGTTTAAGTTCCAATCTCCTCTCAAATACTACCAATCCCCCTCCTCCTGCAACAGCAAAATTCCAAAATCAATCACAGTGATTTTAATTCTGGGGAGGGCTGGAATGTGCATTTTCTTTTAAACCATTTTGATGTTAATGTGGTCAACAAGATCTTAGCCATTCCACATCCTGATGGGGAAGCTGAAAATGACTTTGTTGTCTGGAACAATTGGAAGCCGAGTCATTCCATCGTCAAAATGGCTTACAGCAACTTATTGAACTTGAGCATCAGTTCCCCTAATTCAGATTGGGATCGAATCTGGGGCTGGAAGGGCATGGAACATATGAAAATCCATATGTGGAAGATGCTTCATGGAAGAATCCTAACTAAGGATAAAACAGCCAAGTGGAATGGTGCATCTGATAGCTGTCCATTTTGTCCTGACAAGATAGAATCATGCTTACATGTTTTTAGAGATTGCCAGAAAGCAAAGAATGTTTGGCACCATCCCATGTTTCATCCTCTGCCTATTGAATTCTTTAGCTCCAGTTGCTTTAAAGACTGGATGTCCGTCAATTTAAATCAGAAAAAGTGCCACTCAAGGGATTGGAGGGATGCCTTTTTTGTTGTTTGCCACACTTTTTGGCTTTGGAGGAACAAAGAAACCCACAATGAGAACTTCAAAAGACCTACTGACCCCTGTCACACGCTTGCTGCTGCAATAGAGGACATCAAGCTTTGCAAGGATAAAACTAATCAAGTGGCCTTGACAATCCCTCTGTCTCCTTCTCCTTCTATCTCTGTCTGGTCGATCCCTGCTCAAGACTTCCTAAAGCTAAATGTGGACGGTGCTACTGACGGGCTAAGGTTGCTTGCAGAGGTATTTTGAGAGATTGGAGTGGCATTTGGATTAATGGTTTCTCTGTTTTTATTGGTTCTTGTACCCCCCTTCAAGCAGAACTATGGGCTATTCTCCATGGCCTTGCTTTTGCTTAGAATCAGGGTTGGAAGAAAATTGAACTGGAATCAGACTCTATTCATGCTATAGGCTTGCTTACCACTTCTTGTAATGATTCTCGAAAGCTACCTTTGGTAGCTAAGATTCGAGCGTTGCTTAGCAAGGACTGGACTGTCTCATTGAATCATATAAAGAGAACTTGCAACACTTGTGCGGATTGGATTGCAAAGAAGGCTATGAATGATCAACATGGTCTTGTTTCTATCAAAACCCCCCACAGCGAACTTATCAACTTACTAGCAGCTGACTTATTGGATCCGGGTTACACCAGCTCCCTTCCTTGAGAAGGCCTTGTTTGGATGTTATTTTGTTTTAGCTTTCTGTTTTCTGTATTTTTTCCTGTTCCTGTTTGTTTTTCTGGTATTTAGTGTTTTTGGGGCTTTTCCCCTTATGTTTACCAAAAAAAAAAAAAAGGGATGAGAAGGCATCAAAGGTAAGATGAGATGAGAAAAACCTTCTTTAAACACTCAGCCTCCCAATCTGAAGCACGTGATTGTTAACAGAGTTGGGAAAAAAGCTAACAGATGTGCTTAATGGTTAAAATTACATAGCATAAGGAGGTTAATTAAAACAACCAAAAGTTTAGGTTGGTCTTTTGAAACATGACCAAAGTACAAGGTGCTAATGTATAATTTACCCTATTTTGTATTAATATCACGTAAACTCACCCATTCATGGACCACAAACAAGTTGGGTTCTGGTCCAAAAAATCAGCTTTGTCAAAATACAAAAATCTTTAGTGCAAAGAAAACCCGGCCCATAAGCACATTATCATGAGTTGGGTTGGGTGCTCTCATTCAAAATTATACATCCAACACCCACCAAAAGTTGGATAGTATAAAAGTTTGAATAGCATACAAACAATTATTATTTCATGTGACATTCTACTGGTTTTCGTTATTAGGATCTTGCGTTCGAGTCCTACAAATAATTTAGGGAGAATGGTCCTATATGAATTTTTGAGGTTATTCGAATTGAATTAATCAAATAATTAATAAATCAGCTGGGAGAAAAAAATTATGTTTATATTACACAACAATACTAAACCTTATATTATCAAATTTTGTAAGATATTTGACAATAGGATAAACCAGTATAATAGTATTGAAACTTGTTACAAAATGTACCAAATAGCGTCTAAGTAAATATAATGAAGGAATGGCATCAATTTTATGCAAATATTTTTTTCTCTTTTACCTATACAGTTAATTTTATAATATTTTTATTAACTTAAGCATTATGTTATCCCTTATGACCGCATCTTTGAATAAATAATCACAAAATATATATATATATTGATGTGATTGACATGATAATGAATCCTCTTATGTATTTTTTTAGGTATCAATCAATATCTAGAATCTTAATGGACTCGACTATTTTGATTTTGGGTTTGAACTTTTCTATCATTTTCAGAAATTGAAACTCTCAGGAATCAAATTCATTACTCTTTGAACAGATCAAAACCTATAATATAATCGAGTCGCTGCTAAACCAATAACTCTTAAAGTCTTTAAGTATTTTGATAAATCTCATTTGTTATTAATATGATAATGTTATATGAGATGAGATAATTTTAACCATTTGTGAATAAATGAATAGTGAGGAGAGACACGGAAAAAATTAGAATACGGATTGATAAAATTATCATCATTAATTTATTAATGAATAATCAAGATTGCCTGAGATGATATCATCACGTTAAATAACGCATAGAGATTCACTCTAGATTAACGCCGGTAATTATCCGCAGCGGCAAGAGAGCTCAATTTTGAATTGGCAGCCGCAGGAGCGTGCAGCTTATTATATTCTTTTCACTTGGCTTGTTCTGGAAAAAGACAAAGCTATCATCAACCGTAGATTTGGACAACATTGGAACCTTCATGTATTTTCTTGACAATTAGGAAAGAAACCCCACAAATAGGAGAAGTGTTTCCTTACTGCATGGCCCAAACCATTTTTCCACGTAGAGACAAACAAGTGGTTTAGCAATTTATTGCATTATGAACGGATGAATAAATGACCGTATTGTCTTCTACTCTCTATACGTCACTTTCCTATTTATTTATGTACGAATTTAAATTTCAAAAGCACATGCAAAAACATGAACTGTGATGATTGTCATCATAAATGAAATCAAACAAACACAGATTTCATTTTCTATATTGTGGCACATATTTAATATGTTTTGGGATGTCAATATAAGTTTTGACACGCGGGTCGACCTGCGATATGACACGAAAATTCGTGTTTGGGTTGACCCGTAAAAAAATTTGTGTCGTGTTTGTGTTGAAAAAAATGACACGTAAAAAATTCGTATCGTGTTTGTGTTGATGTATTCATGTTCGTGTTGACCCGTATTTTTTTTAAATTATTTTATTTTTAATTTTTTATTATTATTATTTTATTTTTTTTAATATCGATCCATTTTAAAAAAAAAAATTGTCAATTACCATTTTGACCCCTATTTTGCGTGTTATTCGTGTCGTGTCGTGTCAACCCGCAAAAAATTCGTGTCGTGTCAATGTTGAAGATTTGACACGAATAAAAATTCGTGTCGTGTTAGTATTGATATATTCGTGTCGTGTCGACCCGTTTTGACACTCCTAAATATTTCCCTCTCTTTCTAAGCAAAGAAGGAGGTGGGAAAAAAAGGAATTGGGGTAAATCTATCTCAATTTCACTACGTACAAGAGAAAGTAAACACACGATATGTGGTAAAAAACAAAGTTAAAAATTAAAATTTTGAATGCAAAAGTTTTAAAATGTTTCTGGTTAAAAAAAATTCAATTTTTCATTTACACTGATTTCATATATTGCTTTTTTATTTATTCAAAACAAAGACAAATTTTTAAGTTTTCTGGATTTTCATTCTTTTAATAATAACATTGCCTCCATCCGGAGCTTCAAGCAAGAAAATAATTAAAATGAATATTACTTTTTTTATTGTAATTATTTGGAAAAAAATTATATAGATAAACTAATAATATTTGTAAAGGAAACTAAAATATGTATAAAAAAAAACTTTACTGTTTGTGCAGTGAATAATGTAGATAATTTATCTATATTCACTCCCAAAACGATATCGTTTTGGGTTGAAAGATTAAAAAATTATAATGAAAAAATTATTATAACTCTGAAATAAATTATAATTACAAGAATATCTTTATTTTCGTCCTAAAATGACATCGTTTTAGGCTGAATATATATAACTTATCTATCTTGACCCAATGTTATTAAACCCGGCTCGATTATTACCCGGTCGAAGTACTGGGTCACAGGTTCAACCAGTGGGTCACTGGTTCAACCGCATGACCCGATATCAGTGTTTAAAAACCCAGCCCGGCCATCGACCCGGCCGAGGTCAGGGGTCACGGGGTCATGGGTTCAACCGAGGGGTCACGGGGTCACTATGCTGACCCGATTTTATATATCAAAAATAAATAAATATATATATCCTATATGAAAATATTAAAAAACAAACCATCAATCATCAAAGATTCAAAATATACTTAACATAATTCAGCAATTACAACCACAAGTCAATATTACACAACCAAATTAAAGTATCAAGATATCAAAGTACAAAACTCATATTCTAATGGGGTCACTACGCTGACCCGATTCTGCCTCTTTTGAGAAGGTCTCTGACAAAGAAAAATTTAAAGGAAGTAAGAATGAGTTTTGTTTTGCATAGATGACCGTAAGGATTTCATTTGAATGGGTAAAATTCTTATCTTTTCTAGAAGATTCACGGCAGCGAGGTGAAGATTGAAAATGTCTAGGTCACTAGGAGAGAAGAGAACGATTAGATTTAGGTTTGCAAACATTCTTATTTTTTTTTTTTAATAAAACGATGTTGTTTCATGAATTATTTTTTTTTTAAAAAAAAAAACATGCAGTAACCCCTTTTGACCCTTCTGACCGAGGAGTGACTGAAACTCGGCCGGGATTTGGGGGTCAGAGGGGTTGATATACATATAGGGTCCAACTTGTGACCCCAACCCTCAGAGGGGAGGGGTCAGGGTTGACCCGAGTCAACCCGGGGGTGGGGCGGAGTTTTAAAACACTGCCCGATATAAGTATATGTAAATCTACAATTTATATTAAAAAAACTATAAATATACTTAAATACTTGTAAAAAAATACCAATTTCAAATATTTTAATATGAAAATAATAAATTACGCATCATTGTCCAACAAAAGATCAATCAAACATATAATATTTGTGATACTAGTGTTTCAGGTAGAGGTGGCAATATGGGTTGAGCCCGACGGGTCAACCCGCCAACTCGTCAAAACGGGACGGGTTGGGTTGAGGTTTTCAACCCACCTCAACCCGCCCCGCCTAGAAGTGGGTCAGGTTCAACCCGCTGCGGGGCTGGTTGACCCGCCGGGTTATAATTTTTTTTTTTTTACAATTAGGTAGTATTTCATTAGTCCTTAAATTTCTGTGATATCCAAAAAAATTTTATCTTAGTACTTCTTAGAAAAAATAAAGAATAACAATTTTATTTATGACAAATGTTATCTATATATAAATTCCTAAAGAATGTTTGACAAATATTAGTATACATTTAAGATTGAGACCAAAAAAATATAGAGAAGTGTGAAATAAAATAAAATAATATTAGAAAAAATCATAAAATATAATTTATTTTTGAATTTTATTTAATCTTTTTTTAATTGGCGGGTTGGTGGGTTGACCCGTCAACCCACCATAAAACGGGGTGGGTTCATTTTTCCAACCCATATTTTTTGACGAGTCAACCCGCCCCGCTCCGTTTTTGGCGGGTTTGTGGCGGGGCGGGTCAACCCAAATTGCCACCCCTAGTTTCAGGTTCAGTAAACAACATCTCTAACTATAAATTAAATCAAAATTCCCTGCATATTGCATAATCAAGATAATATTAGTGTTGTAGGTACATAATCTATGGAAGTTAATAAGTTACAAATCACTCAAATATTTCAAAAGAAAACAAATCATTTGTGTTTGAGAGTAGAAAAAAAAAGACATTAATTTATGAAAATAAATTATTTTTTATAGACTGGGCCGGGTTACCGGTTGAACCGACCGGGTCACCGATTTTTATAAAAACCGGCCGGGTCGCACCGGGTCATACCGGTTATGTAACATAACCGGTCCAATATGAAAACCGGACCGGTTCACCAGTTTTCGGGTCGATCCACCGAGTTCGTTCGATTTTTATAACATTGCCTTGATCGCAGAAAAAATGAATCCAAAAAAATAATAATTCAATTTTGACCAAATTAAATGTAATAAAAGTCAAGATACACACCTTACTAAAAAAAATCAGGATACACACACTTTATATTAACCGGAAATAGTATAATGTATAGTAAGTATTAGAGGGATAATATTTTGACTCTAGTGTAAAATTAAAAAGTTTTACTTCTCATGTTGGTCATGAATTTTTGTTCATTTGATAATTGTAGTTTATTGAAATTAATAAATTAATTAATAGATATAACATAATAAACAATATCCATATGATGAATGAAAATTAAAGGCTAAAATAAGGATTAAGACTACTTAATTTTATACTCGAATCCAAAAAATTTCCCTCTATACATTATCATCAACCAATATATTTGGAAAAACATAATCGACTCATAGTAAAATTCAAGGGAGTACAAGTTGACCTAATAAGATGTCAAATAGTATATCAAACATATATAGGTAAATAGGTTTTGGGGAGTTTTCGAATAACAGTAGAAAATCCCAAGAAAAAAAAGTGTAACATTTTATTATAAAATATAATTATAAAAATTAAAGACAAAAAAATAGTATCCTTGGATTCATGAAACGCACACGGTATAGTTATTTCCAGTCTGCTAGTAATCGTATTCATAGGTAAATTATCTTTTAAAAGGAAAATGTTATTCACTTAAACATGATATTTTTCTCAAACTCACATAAACCAATCAACATTATTTTATTTTTACTCTTTCCCCTTAACTTTTGATACATCTTGTAATTACTATATTAATGTAGTAATTGTGTGTTGAAGTGTAATTATTCCCAAGTCAGCTTTAGAGTCCTATATAAGAACATAATTTCTATGAAAAATTATATAATTAGTGAATTCAAAATTTGGTGATATTCTTATATTTTTCTAAGAATTCGTATTTAAACTTTATATTTTTTTTTCCTCTTCATTTCTCTTTCTCTATTTCTCTTCCTTTAATTTATTATTTTAAAATAAATATTTTTATTTTTTTGGTTCATCAAACTTTTCATTGGTTAAGTTAACTTTTGATATACGATATGATTCATATGATACGATACGATTCACAAACTCAACGACACGTATCGTGGGATGTATCAAAAAGGGGTTTTGTTCTGTCTTGGAGACATAGATGTCCAGCCCAATGGACTGGTATGTTGATATTGGATCTAGTGCCCTTTCCAAGGTATCTATGAAAGAGATACCCTTGAGTCAAACAGATCACTGTGCACAATGACTGAATAACGGCTTTGCCAATGGGGTGTGTGCGCACAGTGACAGCATAACATTAAGAGAGATAGTGTACCGTATCTTTATGTTTTACCTCTTATTTATAGAATTTATAGTAGAATATGGACCTTTAATGTCTCTGATAAGAGTCCAAGCTTATCTGTCATGTTGTCGTATTAGGATTAGCATTCTTGATGGATACCTTTCCATAGTTATGCTTGATTTAAATCTTTGATTGCCCCTTGTTGAGCCTATCAATCAATGGGCCCTTCATAAGGGTCCATAACATGTTTGTATCAAACGATACAATACTGTATCTTACAATGCGATATGATAGGTGTATCATATGATACCAAAGTTAAATCAAAATTTATAATTTTAATATAAAAAAGAAATAAAGATTTGATTTGCAATTTAAATTAAAAAACCCTAAAAGGATCCTTTTTGAAAGAGGATGATGGATTAGTTATGTCACTGATAAATGCTGATAGTGATAGCAGAGATAATATTAGTCTTAATGATTGATGAGTAAGAGAATAGTTGATTCACACTTTTTTTTTTGGTAAATAAAGAGGAGCTAACAGCCCCAAACACAACTCAGTTTAAATAAATTCTACGAGAATTACAAACCAAAGAAAAATCAGCCAAATACAACGGCAAAATCCCAGGGGGAGGGGAATCAAAAAAAGTAACATTATTCACCGCAGGTTGATTTAGGGGATATTTGGATAGCCAGTCCGCACAACCATTACTCTCCCTGAAGACATGTGTCAACTGAACCTCCCAATCTTTCTGTAGCCATGCTCGAATGTGAGTCACTAAACGAGACTCTCGAGTTGCTCCCCCTCTTTTGGTGAGCAAAGTGATTACTGAGCTAGCATCACTTTCTAATAAACAGCGTCTCCAACCCCCCTTCCAGGCCAGTTCAAGTCCTTTTAGGACACCCCAAAGTTCAGCAACAAAAGCAGTACACTTACCAATATGATAAGTGAAGCCTTGAATCCATCTACCAGTCTCATCCCTTATGATTCCACCACAAGCAGCTTCTCCACCATTAGACTTGGCTGCTCCGTCTGTGTTAATTTTAACCCAATTAGTTTCCGGAGGATTCCATCGCACCTGAATGCAAATCGGACTTCTCAAGATCATACCCTCATGATTCTGATTCCAGGAAAAAGAAATATCATTAACAACCTGACAGATAGTATGGCTTTTATAGGCTAACCAGTTAACAGCTTCACCATGAACCAATGCATTTCTCCATCTCCAAGCATAATCAACCATAACAGCAAATGTAATTGGCCAAGTATCATTAATCTGCAGCAAACCATTGGGCTTTAAATTCATCCAAAGCCAGCTCACTAAATCTGCACCAAAAAACACGTTATGATAAGCAGGATCAAGTAAGTCCAACCAAACACCTTTGATCTTATTACAATCCCTAGCCATATGTAGAATAGATTTGTTGGAAGTATTCAAGTATGAGTTGTAATGAAGTACCACATTGGCTAGACCTAGACCAAGTGATACTATATAAGTGCAAAAAGACCCATAAACCTACAGCCTTAAGGTTTTGGGTTAAAATGTGGTGTCGGCCCACTTATTGTGGTTTATCACTTGGCCCATGGATGTATCCCTTGCAATGGGTTTTGGGCTCCCCCATACCATTCCCAACAGTGGTATCAGAGCCAAAGGTTTGGCTGGGCTGGGTATTTAGAGATGGTGATGTTTCAAGGCCTCCGCAGAAGGCTAGTGTGACCCTAATATTTGAAGAGAAAAAAGACTTCCGCAGAAGTTGACCTTAGAGTAAGAATGATATTGGGCCTTACACTTGAGGGAGGATGTTGGAAATAATCAAGTGTGAGTGAGTAGTGGTGAAGTAAGTTCCACATAGTCTAGACATAGACCAAGTGATGACCATATAAGTGCAAAAGACCCATAAACCTACAGCCTTAAGGTTTTGGGTTGAGATGTGGTGTCGGCCCACTTATTATGGTTTGTCATTTGGCCCATTGGTGGATGTACCCTTTGCAAAGGGTTTTGGGCTCCCTCGTTTCATTCCCAACAGTGGTATCAGAGCCAAAGGTTTGGCTGGGCTGGGTATTTAGAGATGGTGATGTTTCAAGGCCTCCGCAGAAGGCTAGTGTGACTCCAATAGTTAAAGAACAAAGACTTCCGCAGAAGTTGCCCTTAAGGGGGAGCATGATGTTGGGTCTCATACTTGAGGGGAAGATGTTGGAAGTATTCAAGTATGAGTTGTAATGAAGTACCACATTGGCTAGACCTAGACCAAGTGATACTATATAAGTGCAAAAAGACCCATAAACCTACAGCCTTAAGGTTTTGGGTTAAAATGTGGTGTCGGCCCACTTATTGTGGTTTATCACTTGGCCCATGGATGTATCCCTTGCAATGGGTTTTGGGCTCCCCCATACCATTCCCAACAAGATTCCTCCTCTTGCTGACAAATGAGGCAGCTCGAATTTGACAGACCCAGCCGAGCTAGCATACCCCTAGTAGGCGTCCGATTGTGAGCCAACTTCCAATGAAGAACACAGAGTCTATTAGGAATTTTTAGTCTCCAAATAACAGACCAGATGCCATTATCATTAACATCATCAGCATTCGGGTTGCTAAGGGTACTATACAAATTTTTTACAGTAACCCCTTGTGCTCCTTTAATATCTCATTTGAGAGAATCAGGCCCATCTTCATCTTGAGGGGGTAACATACTCCTAATATCCTGAAGAATATTATTAGGAAGTAGATTGGAGACGGTTTCCCAATTCCACATTCCCTCATCTGTCACAAATTCGTTAACCTTCCTGCCCATCTCTTCTCGTGTAAGGGTCACCAAAGCCTCCCCTACAAGATTATAGTTATGTTCAAGCCACCTGTCATTCCAAAACTCAATTGATTTACCATCTCCTATTTCCCAAATAAGCCTCGGTTTCAATTTAAGCCACACCTCACACATAGCTTTCCAAAGATGAGAATGACCAGACTTACAACAAAAAGCTTTAGGAGAATCATGTGCATTACTATATTTGGCTTTCAAAACTTTAACCCAAAGCATGTAGAAAATTCCAAACAATCTTTCTCAAGAAAAGCTTCATTCATTATATTAAGTTTCCTAATCCCTAGCCCTCCTTGATCTTTCGGCTTGGATAAAACATCTCAGCTAATGAGGTGCATACGTTTCCTATCCACTGAGTCTCCCCAAATGAAGGACCTTTGCAACTTTTCCAACTCATTACAAATACTTCTAGGAATCAAGGTATATTGCATATGATAGTAAGGCAAAGTAGATAAAACAAATTGAGATAGCACAATTCCGCCTGCTTGAGAAAGCGTTTTAGATTGCCAACTATTCAATCTCTCCTTAGCTCTGTCTATTACTCCAGCAAATGAACTTTTAGAAACCCTCCCTTGCTGAATCAAAGCTCCTAGATACCTGCCAATGTTAGCTAATTTTTTAAAACCACTAACTTCAACAATTTTATCAACAATGTGGTCAGCAATGTTGATTCGCACTTTAATTACTTATGTATTTTGTTTATTGGATTTTTTTTGAAATTTGGATTTATATGATATTAATTATATTATATATTTTTAATTTATTTTTTATTATATTTTTACTTTTTACGATTCGATACGATTTACGATACACGATAAAAAAAACCGACCAAACGATACACAATACGTGTTGCCGATTCAACAACCTTGGTTAAAACAACTTCTTAAAATCATGATAAACTTAAAATTAAATCAAATGAAGTTAGCAAAACAAATCTTGAATTAATTGTTGTTTTGAAATTAAAAAAAGATCAAATTTGAATTCTAATAGAATATTTTGTAATACAATAATAATTGTTCATACCCAAGCTTTTATTAAAAGGATTGAGGATAATAACACCATACTTTAAGTTAAATGAAGTAAAACTAGCAAATAAAATCTCGAATTAATTGCAACTTTTTAAGAAGGGAATGATATGAAATTTGAATTCTGAACATCTTTTTTAAATTTCTTATTTTAAATTTCATTTATAGATAAATAAATAATTTAAATATACCAAATCTTAAATATAAAATATGAGACAAAAAAACTTAATAATTCACTTTAAAGATATTTTTTTTTTCTTGAAATATATTCCTAATGCAAATACTTAATTTAATTATTTTCCTTCAAATTCTAATTTTAGGGGGAAAAAAATTAGAAAACAGGAATAATAGTAAATATAAATCCAAATCTTTTACCCCATATGATGCAAAAACTCAAAATTTGGTAAACTTGGTTACCATATAAAAACCCACACTTACCAAATCTATGTCTTTAACTACCTCGCTGACTCTGTTCTTTTGTCTCTCTGTCTTTTTCCTTTATCCTCGCCATTCTTTTGGACAACATTTTCTCTTTCATTTTTTTTTTTTTTCTCAATTTATTCAAAAGAGTTCCACCGGATCACACCCAATACAAAAAAAAAAAAAAAAAAAAAAAAACTACTAAAAAGGAAATTAATTAATAAATATTCATAACTTTCTCTCTCGTTTTCCGGGAAAATATAATAACGACAAATTTTCCCGGGAGCGAGAGAGGTGGGGACGGGATTTGGTGCTTTGAATTTCTGGGATTTTTTTTTTGATTCTATCGAATTTCAAATGAACTGTATCGTCTCTATGATTTATTATCATTTAATTGCGCCTCGCATGGTGATTAAGATTCATCTATCGCGTTGATGCAGTTTCTGCTTCTTCTTCTGTTCCAACTTTGGCTATAAAGAACCGAGACCCCTTTTGTGGAAACATAAAAAAAAAATCAAAACTTGTTTTTGAATCTGAATTGGGTACCAAAATAGTGCCCCTGTTTTGATCATGATTAGTTATTGTCTCTGAAGAAAGAGAAACAGAGACAAAGAGAGAGAAGCATGGAGGAAGAGTTTGCGAAGATGGAGGTCGAAGACCAATTTGAGGATAATGAGATTAATCTTAATTACGAGTTTGATGCTCCTCGGTTCTGCGATTTCACCCGGCCCGAGACCTTTTTTGATGCTGCTGAAGCAGAACAGTGGTTCGAATTCACCGCGAGTTATCCACCTTCACGTATGAATCTAAGGGAAAATCAAACCTCTGTCTGATGCTTTTGTTTCGTGAATGATGATGTTTTGTTGTGTTTGAAAATGGGGTTGATTTTTTTTTTTTTTTTTTTTAATGATAATCACGGATACATAGTCATCAACTCATTTAATTGTTGATTTCTGGCATTGCAATTGAATGTTCCAGAAAAGAAAAAAGTTCAGGTTTTGATTTTTAAATTATTTTATTATTTTTTTTTTTTTTTTATGTTTTGTGTGTAGCATTTCTCGTGAGGTTGAGATTGAGATGGGGAAACGCTGATGAAATGAAAAGTGAGAATATGGTTGCTGATGATTCTGGTCCTTGCATGGAGCCTGAACAAGATTCATCAATTGAGGACAATAATAACACAGGTACAATTTTCACTTCATGGGGTCTGCATTGCTGTTAAATTGATGGCACAACATTTTGCAGCTTTTGCTGCTAATACTTGCTGTTAAATTGATTTTATTGAACGTTGCTCAAAATTATTATCTTAAGTTTTTGTGTTACAAAACGCAAGAAGATATTTGCTTGTTTATATTTTGTTTAACACCAATCACGTTTCAGTTATTAGTAATTTTTGTTGGTTGATGTTTTGTTATTAATCATCCTTTTGATGGTAGCGTGTTTATGATTGCTCAATTCACCAAATTTCCCTGCAAGCATGAAATTTGGGCCACCATGGACATTCTTGAAATTGCCATATGTTTTTCTATACTTTAAATCTGGACTTTAATTTTCTATGTTCATTGAAATTTTATTGATTGAATATATATATATATATATATATATATATATATATATATATATATATATATATATATATATTATATTTTTTCCTGTACTTTTCATTTGGGTTCATTTGTTATGGACCCTAATTAGTTTGGGAATATGGTGTTGATGTTGATTGAAATTTTATTGATCTTTAAGCAGCTTTTTGTGTGAATCAAGCATATTGAATTCTCTTTCATTTTCTATATAAATTGTCATTTAGTTTTGTAACTGAATAAAGATTTGTTTTCAGGACTTGAACATTGTGATCAAACAAGACAAGATACATTAAATGGTGAGAAAGAGCCTCTCAGGAAGTCAAGTCCATCCAAATCTAAAGTTTTGAGTTTTATGAAACCAACAGCAAGTCATTTGGCCAAGCAGAAGAACACTCCAGAAGCCCAAACCCATCAACTTTTCACAAGGTGCCAGTTATATCTCACCTCCTGATTTTGCTTGGTGGTGGACAATTTTATATTTTTTGTCTCATTAAATATTTGCTAAGTTTTTTTTATTTATTTATTTGAATCTTAGGAAGCACTTTTCTTCAATGGTATTTTATCTTATGACTAATATAATCGGACACAATTTTCTATGTTTATGTCTTTTCCTTTGTGACAATGTTTTTATCTGTTTCACTTTTTGATCTTTGATTCTGAACATGTGCTTTTTCTTATTATCTTCCTCCTTTCTTTTCCTTTAATCTTCATTTCTTGTATCATTCTTAAACTAAGCAGGTTTCAGAGACAGAATTCTTCTTCCACAGATAGACAATTAACCAAAAGGCAGAAGCTTGAAACTGGTTACTCGCGTAAGGTGAGCTGTAATTTATATATACAAACCTTTCATTCTAACAGTTTTGAAATCTTAACCTTATTTACCAACTACCATGAGTTCAAGTAGCAATGAGCTCGTTTCCCTTCATTAGAGGTCTCGAGTTCGAGTCCTGGCAACAGAGAAAATGATCCTAGAAGACCTGCCTCCAAATTTATTTTTCATCTCTCTCTTGAAACTGAAATATGTGTTCTAAATTTATATTTTATTTTTTTAAAAAGTTTATTGTTAGTACTCAATTCAGTTGGTGGGAATTTTTGGTATTCATGACAGATTGCTCGTTTGAAGCATCAAATTCTTTTTACACATAAGAAACATAAGGGGGTAAGTCAGGTAACCAGTTTTTCATGAAGTATAATCCATTTTTTGTTTGATATGGATCTTCAGTTTTGTTTATCATGCATGAGGAAAGTTGGTGCAGTAACCAAGACAATCTATGTCTAATTTTGAATTGTGATGCAGGTTGATCTTACTGATGCCAACTTAGCATCTAAACCAAAAGTTACTATTCCTAAAGAACCTAATCTGGAAACAGCACTCAGGGCACAAAGACGCAAGTATATCAACTACTACTCAGTTTATAATAGCCATGTCTTAAACCTTTTCAGTGAAATATTGTATCCTACATATGGTGATGTTGTGACTTTTTAATAGGTCTAGAACTAACGCTGAATCTGGTGGACATACAAAATTGAGTTCTGAGGCGCTTAGATCACGGTCCTTAAATAAAAAAGTAAGCACTTTCACTTTGCGCTTCTGGAAGAAATTAATATGTACTTAAATCTTAAAGCATGTGAAAGTGTAGTTTTTTATAATCACAAAGCATATGAAAACACCACTAACAGAATTTCAAATAACTAGTACTTTCTTAGTCATATTGTATCTTTTCTGATGCATTTTTGTAATGGAATGTATTGAAAACTCAATACAATGAAGATGGTTTACAGTTTCTTATTTTTTTGACATACACTTTCAAGGTATTCCACTTGAAAACATCAGAGAGGGCAATGCAACACACCTCTAGTAATGTTAGTTACATAATAAATATGCATTAGTTGTTGTATCTTTGGAACTATTTGCTTTTGTTTCTCTATCACTTAAGTAAGATGATTTAGTTTTGTACCCTCAAGCAATCATATTCCCCTTACTCATAGGGTGATATTCACAATGTTTCCATTGGCAGAAGCTAATGACTTTTACACTGCAGGCTGGAGGTATTTTGAACTGCAATTCAATCTCAAACAGTGAAACAAAGGATCTCAAAAGGTATAAACATCTAGATTTTGCATTGATATTATAAAATGTCTGATTTTCTTAAAATTTTAGCGTTATGATTACAGAAATGACATGCGGGTCATTCATGCATGCATCTTTTGAGAGCATATTAATGAGCAATTGTAATTTTTCTCTTATTTGGTTCTATTCCTCTCACAGGACAAACTCAACGTCTAGTGTTGGCTCAAGGCAGGAGAAATATAGAATGGTTAACAAACTCCAAGGTAACCCTGATGATAAGGTAAGTAATCATTGATGTTCTAGGCTTCTTAGCAGGATAGGTGTAATTTTTCTTTCTGTTTCATTCTTGTTAAAAGAAAAAAGCAATTGGTTATATGTGTTCTTGTTGTGCTTGAATCAGCAATTCTCTGGTAAAGGGGAAAGAGGTGTCTTCCGAAGTATCAAAGTATTTCCGATGGTAACACATGTTTGTTTTTAAAAATTTATCATGTTTGTATATGGTTTTCATTGTAATTTCCTTTGTTTTTTGATTTCTATATAGGAACCATATGACAAGAGAGTTTTAAATGAACCACCTACAGAATTATTTAGCAAGGTACTAACTAAATGTTCATTTTTTCTTAATGATCTGTCTGAATTTATCAAGTATATAGTTCAATGTTTGCATTGATACACAATGAGTTTCTCCGCTTTTTTTCTATTAAAACTTTTGGATCTTGTGTCCTATTTTGCAGCTCTCCATGGCTTCTGAAGTCAAACAAACTAAAAAATCACTATCAAAGGAGCAACCAATTTCCAAGGTTCATCTCTCTGATGAGCATTAGGAGTTAGGACAAACTAAGATTCCTTTTAGTATATACTTTATCCCTTCTTATGCATGGTTATTCCTATTATTCTATTGCAGGGCTTGAAGGAGAATATACCTGGATCCTTGCGTAAGGAGCATGAGGTATATCAGTAGTTTTGAATACACAATCATTAAGGTTTTTGTTGTCCATCAAACACATTTATTGATGTTTGAGCTTGTAAAATTTCAGACTGTAATAGATTATACCTGGTCATTTCTCACTTTGAGTCTTAATGTAAATTTTACTCATAAGTCTCGGTTTTGTCTCAACATTTAACTTCTAGATGATGAACTTAGTCCAAGAAGAAATTCAAAGACGATGTAGGAAGCAGTATCAATGTGTGAGTAAAATGAGTCCCTCATATCAAAGAGGACCTGCATGCTGGCAAGTAGAACATAATTTGCTTCAGAATTTGCTTTTATTGACACTGTTAGAAACTTTATGTAAATTACACAAAACTTTTTTGTTTTTGAAACAGGAACTTGGACGTTAGCTGAAAATACGGTGGTGGTTCTCCTGATTGGTGCTTTTTATACATTTGCTTAAAATTCAACATAAAATTCCCCTCTGTAATGGGAAGTTCAACTGAGTTTATATTGGAAACCATTCCAAAGGGGCCTTATTTAACAAAGGATTCTTGCTACAAGATTATTTAGGGAGGAAGTTCCAAAATGGAACCTAACACCTGCATTATACAACAATGCATTAGACTTATTGAAATTCCTTTCTGTCATTTTCCTTTCATGTTAAGTCTATGTATAAAGAAACTTACAAGATGTAATGTGGTACGGTTTGAGGCATAAGAATATTACACTTGTATAATGTTGCTGGTTTACCTCTATAGTTACTACGGTTTGTAACTTCACACCATTAGAGGCTTTTGCACCATTGGATACCGGTGACATTAATAGGGATGTTGTTACACGCACAGTGATTAAGGTAACCTGCTAGTGGTAAATGTTCTCTCCTTTTACATTTCTTTGGCAAGCTTCCAACAATAGGCCTTTTGCTCACCCTCTTATTCAATACAATCACTCTTCATATTCTACCTCTAATAATTTCTTTTATATTTTTAAGGTTTTTAAAATTAAATTCTACTATTTTAAAATAAAAATTCCAAAATTAATGCAATTATACCAAAGGAGGATGAGTTGCTCTTTCTTTCTGACACAGTAAGATCATGAGTTCGAGATTGGAAAATAATTTTTTTGTAAAAATATTAGAGTAAGGTGTGCAATTGACTCTAATCCGTACCCTTATACCCTTTAAGTGGAGGAGCCTTATGCATCAAAGTTTGCCAATTTTTTAAAAGTAATTAGAGGTGTAAATTGGTTAGGCCGGTCTACAGGGATCTACGGCCTAGCCTATATTAAGACAGACTTAGCCTATTACAAATAGTCAAATAGAATAAGCCTAGATTTTTACAAAAATCTATTTAAAAAGCAGACAATAGACTTTTTTGTACATGTCGGGCCTATAAGCCTACAGACATGCCTATATGATATTATTTACTTTAAATAAAATTATTATCTTAATAATTTTAAATAATAAAGTAATATTATTTTAGTTATTTTTTTAATTATTGAATATTTAGTAGTTTAAACAGGCTAACAGGCTTGGGGCAAGACTTTTATTTTTTATATATAGGTCAGAGCAGACTTCTAATTTGAGCCTACACATGCTAATAGATCGGGCCAGACCCAAGATTTTTTACACAGGTCTGACCTATTTAAGCCAAAGCCTAGCCTATTTACACCCTTAAATACAATTATACCAAAGATTTAAGTAGAATTACTATATAAAGTTTTAGGAAAAAATATTTCTCCCGTCACCGGATATAAAGTTATATGTAGTGAGCTCAAAATAAATGTTGTTTTAGGATCATAAGATTAAAAAATTATAATGATAAAAATTAATATAACCCTGCAATATATTAGAATTATAAAAATACATTGATTTCCGCCTCAAGATTTTTTACACAGGTATGACCTATTTAAGCCAAAGCCTAGCCTATTTACACCCTTAAATACAATTATACCAAAGATTTAAGTAGAATTACTATATAAAGTTTTAGGGAAAAATATTTCTCCCGTCACCGGATATAAAGTTATATGTAGTGAGCTCAAAATAAATGTTGTTTTGGGATCATAAGATTAAAAAATTATAATGATAAAAATTAATATAATCCTGCAATATATTAAAATTATAAAAATACATTGATTTCCGCCTCAAAACGATGTCATTTTGAGCTCACTGGAGATAACTTATCTCCGTTGGAGCTTTACCCAAAGTTTTATTCTCACTCTTCGAGTAATTTATTTCAAACATAAAAACTTCTATTTCAAGTGAAAAACTTTAATGATTAGAATGAATTATCTTGGCTTTTCTTAAAATTTGATAACGCCACAACATTCTAATTGCTAAGTTTGAATGAGGTGGATAATTCTTATATCGATCTAAGTTGATCCTTTTACAGGAATGTTTATTTCGAGTTTTTACCAAACAAGTACTCTCTTGTATTTTTATTTTTCAGTCACAGCACACTAGTTTTCAAAATAAATTCTCAGACATCTTTGTGCATAAAAAAAATGTATGGAACACGATCGGTTGCAATAGAGATGGGGTTTGGTTAAGAATATCTTGGATAAAGTAGAGGAATTAGGAGACAACTACAATGAGAAAAATGACAACGTTTTGCTTATAATAGCATCACAATTTTTGTTGGTGAATTCCTACAAATAGGAGGACAAATAGATGATAACTAGGACATTTCTATTTATACTCTGAAGACCGTTAAGCTTTATTAAGTTATTATTGGGATTTAGTTAAGTTTTTTTTTTTCTAAATATTCTTAAATATTAAGAATTAATTGTATTTAGGAAAGTGATAAGATCATATTTTAGCTCATTCATTTCCATTTAAGTATGTTCTTTTCTCATGACATCAGCATCACTGGTGCAAAATTACCAAAAATACTATTTTATTAATCTCGTAACTCTCTAATTTCCCTTGTGTTGAAATTAAGGACCAGTTTAATTGTGTTTTAGTTTTTTTTTTCTTAAAACTGTTTTGTAGAATAATTATGAAAATAGTTGTTTTTTATGTTTTTTTTGTTTTGAAAGTTAAAAACCAAAACAGAAAACAAAAATAACTCAGACATGTTCTCTAAATTTGATTCTAAAAACAAAAAAATAGTTACAGTTTTTAAAACGAGTTTTTTTGTTCTGAAAACTAAAAACTGTTTTTAAAAACAGTAATCAAACAGAGCCTAAGTTGCTATTGTTGCGTGCGAATATTAATGCATGTGTACATTAGCAACAAGTAATATATAAGTTATGAGTCCTGATATCATTTCCACAGAGATGATTTATAAAGTATGAATTTAAGTAAAAGGAAATTATTGTTTTTATGTTTGATTTTATAAAGTAAAAGGTAAGTAAACTAAATCTAACTAATTAAATTAATAAAACAGCAAGCTAAACTCAAGGATTAAAAGTATGGATGTGAAATATAGGTTAATTTTCCCAATACTGCAATTATGTAACAATGTTATAGCAGAGATCTATTAATTTCTAATTAGTAACCGAACACACGATTTTATGTAGGATTCTCGTCAATCTTACATGTATAACCAAACACTTAACCCTCATATCTTAAGCTAGATTTAACTATTGAATTCATTGAAGAACAAGTTCAATAGCTATATGGTGTGAATGATCTCTCTACCCATAACTTAATTAAGTTTCTTTAACTTAATTAATCTACACTAATTAATCAAGTATGTATCTCTCGAAATACATACATGAATAAAATTAAACAAATTCATAAGTAAATAATTAAAGATTAATAAAAAGAAAGTTTAGGCATCCATTACAACATCATAACATAGGTATTCTATCACCAAAGCTAAGAAATATTTAGCTGATGATAGAAAGAAAGAATCGATAGAAACAGAAGAAGAAACAAGAGGACATTGTTGTATCAATACTCTAGTTCTAACTCTGTGCACAACCTCTGCTAGGGATGTGCGTGGGTCAGGTCGGGTCAGGTTTTTGTCCGACTCGACCCAACTTGGTTTTTACAGGTCAGGTATTTTGACCCGACCCGCTTTAATTTGATCCAAGTCAGGTCTGACTTGGTTTGAATTTTGTTGAACTAGTTCAGAACTGGATCGGATCTGACCTGACTTGGTTTCTGAAGTGGGTCAAATCTGACCTGACCCGTTTTTGACTTGGTTTCTTCACAAAATTTCGACGATATTTCTACATTGCAAATGACGAGAATTTCGTCAAAAAAATTATTTTTTCGTCGGAATATTTTTTGTCGAAAAGCAACGAAATTTTTTCTCTAATGAAAATTTTACAAAAATAAATTTTCTATCGAAATTTAGTTTCCGTCAAAAGTTTTGACGAAAATGATTTCTTCCATCAAATGTTTTAAACGAAAAAAAAATTCTATCAAAAATTTTGACAGAATATTTTGCGTTCAAAATTTCGATAGGAATGTGTTCTGACGAAAATTGTTTCGAGAAAAATGTTTCATTCGAAACTTTCGATGAAATTTAGATTCTCTAAAGAATTTTAACAGAATATTTTTTCCGTCAAAATTTTTTATTACAGGAATGTGTTCCATAGAAATTTTTGATGGAAATATTTTTTATCAAAAAACTTGACGAAAATATTTAGTTGAAAATTTTCGATGGAAATGTGTTCCGCTAAAAATTTCGACGAAATTTTTTTTTTGTCAAAAAGTTTAACGAAAATTTTTCCGTCGAAAACTTTCGCCGAAATTTGAAATCTGTAAATAATTTTGATGAAATTTTTTTTCGTCAAATTTTTTTGATAGAAATGTGTTTCGTCCAAATTTTCGATGGAAACTGTTTTGAGGGAAATGTTTCATTCGAAACTTTCGACGAAATTTAGATTCTCTAAAGAATTTTTACAGAATATTTTTTCCTTCAAAATTTTTATCGAAATATTTTTTGTCAAAAATTTTTACGAAATTTTTTTACAAAAATGTGTTCCGTTGAAAATTTTGATGGAAATATTTTTTATCAAAAACTTGACAAAATATTTAGTCAAAAATTTTCGATAGAAATGTGTTACGCTAAAAATTTTGGAAAATTTTTTTTTTGTCAAAAAGTTTAATGAAAATGTTTCCGTCGAAAACTTTCGCCGAAATTCGAGATCTGTAAAGAATTTTGATGAAATTTTTTTCCGTCAAAAAATTTCGATGGAAATGTGTTTCGTCGAAATTTTTATGAATATATTTTTTGTGAAATATTTTGACGAAATTTTTATGACAGCTTATTCACCAAATCATATGGGAGAAATGAAGAGGGGCAATGGGATCCCGGTGGAGGTTACATAGCCTCATGCATTAGCTGGCCATTACATTTCAAACAATGGGATCCCGGAAAATGAACATCACCTTGAGGACAAGATGATTGTTAGGGGGGAGTATTGATACGAGCCTATCATAGTCAGCAAACGGTTTAGAAGGGTGCATAGAAGAAAGAGAAGCAGGGGAATATTACATAATGCTGAGTCAGCAAAAGTTGTTAGGAGTAAGTCACATTGGATGGCATGGGGTCACGTTGGGTGAGTTGGTTCTATTTAGATGAGGGGTTGAGCATTCTCAAGGGGTATCTGGAATCTGAATATGGAATGGGCCCTTGTTTGGGATTTGGGAGAGAGTGAGACCTCTAAAATTGTCTCACAATATCCATAGTATCTTTACATTGTTATTTCCAGTTTTTCGTTAATTCTAATAGCTTTAATTTCTGCAAAAAAAGTCTCAGTAATTTGTATTGTTCAGTGTTTGTGTTTGCTTTTAATCAATATATGAAAAAAGGACTGAAGTTATTCATGTCAACAAACATCTTTTCTTGCTTTACTTCTGAATCTGAGCTGAAGTCCGTAACAAAGTGTGAGTGGATTTTGTAGTATACCATGTTTGGTACAAGTTTCACAAAAATTATACCACCAAAATATGTTGCCCGAGGTTTGTTGTTTGTGTGAAAATTGTGATGAAATTTACTGTTTGAAAACACCACTTCTCATGTGGTATTTTTCATTTTACCAGCTAAGTGAAATCTTGGACTCCAAAATAAGACGAAAATGACCCTCCCATCATCTCGGTTTGTAATACAGTCACCCATTCATTTTACACAGGAATTAAAATTACAACATGAAATCAGATAACTTTTACAAACATTGCATTCAAATTGCAAAATGAATATGCTTTTAGAACATATTTCTATGTCTTGCCAGTTGATGTCTTTGGCAGATCAGAAAACACCAGAGTCTTAGAGCCATATAACGAGGCAAACGATTCTGACAAAATTATAAAAGGGTTATTTTTGTCATTTCAATTTATTTTCCCATCAATATTTTACCTTCAACCAAACGTAGACTCAGAAAATTTAATCCATTTTTTCCAGTAATATTTTGACCTACCAAACAACTTCTTTTTTAACTTTCCTATCAAACTCACTTCCCCACCATATACCTAGTAATTATATTTCCCTAGCAAAAAAAAATATTTCCTCTACCAAATGCCCCCTTAGTTCCATTAAGAGTAAACTCTAAGCCAGTCTGAATATTCCAAGCCTTCACAATAATGACGCCCACATAATCAGCTTACATGTAATGCTCCAATACGCAAGACATGACAACACAATGAAATAACTCGAAATCTGAAGTTAGAGCTTACCCTGACAACATTCCGCACACCAACAAAAACCCATGGGCCCTCACTTATCAAAGATGTAACTTTGGCACCAAGATTTATCACATTAGTACATCGACCTGAATGACAGTCCCAGATCCGCACTGTCCCATCAGTGCTGCCTGAGAAAAGTTTGTCCAATCCAACCGGAAGTGCAATCCCAGTGACAAACTGTTGTCATAAGTTTTAATTTAAGCAGATATTAACATAACAGAAAGCCACACAATTCCTAAAAACACTCTGTTCACTTTTGGTTCATTAGGATGCTGTTGGTAGTTCCGAAATAAAATAACATATAGTTGAATTATAAAACTCAATGATTCTAATTAGAAATTATTAAAATATCAGTAAAAAATTAATTCAGCGACAGATAAAGTTTAATTGAATTAATTTAGATACCCATCCTAATATACAAACCAAGGCTAATAAAGAAGAATTTTATAAAATTTGTACTAAATGCTAAAAGGAGGCACTAGAACAAAGTATCTTCTTATGCATGGTTGTCAAACTCGAGATTTTATGCAAACTCGGAAGGGTGAACCAAAATCGTAAATCGCAGAATCGTAACACGGATCGTAGGCTCGTAACACAAGATACAAATTATATTTTTATATATTTATATGCATATAAAGTAATATAATAAGCAAATTTAATTCAACCAACCAGCATAATAATGTCATACAATAGTCATAATCACATAATGTCTCAAACACATAAAGTCATAGCCCACAACATTCAAATCCAAAACAATATATCAATCAAATCTCAATGGAATGATGGAATGTCATAATCATCCTCCTCCTCATCATCTTCATCACCATCTTCATCACCATCTTCATTATTTCCTTCATCTTCATCTTCATCTTCATCTTCATCACCAAAACAATGTTGCATGATGTTTTCTCCACCTTCCCCACCAAGTTCAGAACCACCATCAGCTTCAGGTATCATCATCAAAACATCTTCATATGTAGCATCTAAGTTAAATTCAGGAATATCCAAATCATCTATATCTTCAATAATGGATGGGCTTCCCTCATTTTCCACAATCTATTCATCATCAGATGAAAGATCATCTATGCTATAAAACTCATGCTTTGCCCAACACTTTTTTTGCGTTCCCTCTTCTTGGACAGTTTTAAATTGGCCATCACATATACAAGATCATTCATTTTCTGCTGTTTCAGGCGATTTCTTTTCTTGGTATGGACCTAAACAAATACAAACCCAATGAATATATAGCAATTAGCAAGTAATAGGTAGTGATTTTAAATTTTAACTATAAAAGACAAATAATTTACCATCTCAAAAGCACTCCAGTTACGCTCACACCCAGACGAACTGCATGTCAAGCTTAATATACGAATGGCAAATCTTTGTAACTCTGGATACTGAAATCCATAAGATTCCCACCATTGTGCTGGAGTCTTTAATTTCAAGCCTTCTTGAGCTATTGAACTACCAAAAAACTCTTCTTGCATCTTGAAATTTTCAATTTGCTTATCAATGCGATTTCTTTCTTCAATACTTGTTGTCATCCTATCCAAACACAGATATAGTCCATGCATAACTTCAAAATCAGCTTTAAAATCAGGACCATAATGAAGTTGAGGATTAAGGTAATAGCCTGCAGCATGCAAAGGTCTATGGAGTTGTCGATCCCATCTGTTATCAATGATTGTCCATAGTGGGAACAAATTGAGTTAGTTTTAAAACAAAGGCTACAAATTACAAGGTTCTTTTGCTTTAAATTCATAATTACCTGCTTTCGACGCCTCTGAGATCGCTTCAAATAGTTTCTTTTGCTTTATCCATTGCTTCATAAATGTATCCCATGGCTGGTTTTTCATCAGAATCAACCATACGAAGCACTTTGATTAACAGAAAAGCACCCCTCAAGCAATTGACAAGGTTCTTCCAAAACTTCTTGTCTATAACCACATCCTCAATATATTTCCCATCCTTTGATTTTGAACATTCTTTGCAATGGTCCCTTGTTTTCACCTAGGCAACCCAAGGTCAGATATGATGTGGCAAAGCGAGTCATGCCTGGCCTCACCAAATCCTTTCCTTTTGTAAAATGTTGTAATAAACAAATTAAGGAAGTCCTTGAATATATATATAAGTAGTAATTTTTCTCCCCTTTGCAATGGTATCTTTATGCATTGGTATGCCCTCAAGATCTTCCAACATCAAATCAATGCAGTGAGCGGCACAAGGTGTCCAATACAAATGTAATCTTTTTTTCATCAACAACCTTCCAACAACTTTGTAATTGGCAGCATTGTCAGACACAACTTGAATAACATTTCTTCTCCCACCTCATTAATAATTTCTTCAAGCATAGCAATAATGGCTTCAGCGGTTTTTGATATATGAGAGGCATCAATAGACTTCAAAACAACTGTTCCTTTGGGGCTATTTACCAAGAAGTTGATTAATGTCCTCCTCCTTTGATCATTCCAACCATCAGTCATTATTGTGCAACATGTTTTCTTCCAAAAAACTTTATGTTTCTCCATATCAGTCATTGTCAACTGCACATGTTGCTTCAAATATTTTTCTCTGATTTCATGGTAGGATGGAGGTTTAAATCCATGACCATGTCGTATAACATCATCAAACATCTCTTGAAATTCATCACTCTTCACAACATTAAATGGTATAGCATTGGCATAAAAAAATTTAGCAATTTTTGAACATGCCGACTCTCTCAAATCCTTCTTAACTAAACAATTGATGGTGGTTTGAGTACTCACTCCTTTTCTCTTGAAAATATTTGGAACTTGAGATTGAGAGCTTTCATCTTCTTCTCCTTTTCTTTTTTCTCCAAGTATTTCACATTCATTTGGAGACTGACTACTTGATTTCTTATTTTGCAACAAGAACACAATATCCCACATTTGTTTCTTCACATCATCAGGAACAGATGGGCAAGCTAGCACATCTCTTTTAGTCCCAGCTAAATGATGTTTCAGTCTATAAACTCCTCCAGTTAGTACCCTTGTACAAAACTTGCATTTAATTTTTTTTGCATTTCCATCCACTACAAATCCATAACTCCATGCAACATCATTCTTACTTCCAAGAGCATTCTTATGAATTTTTTTAGAAGTTGTTGTTCCTCCACTTCCACATGCAGTAGTACTATTAACACCACTTGAAGACATTTTCTAAAAATATACAACATTCAAATTCACAACAAATAATAAAAATTAACCACAATTCAAGTGAAATTAACTTAGACTAATTTTAATACAATTAATTTTATTTTTTCCTTTGAATATAAAATCAAACAGAGGCAATTCAAGTGAAAAAAAATTAATTTGTTTATTCAAATAAATCTGATTTGGTTTGGATACCCAAAAAAAAAAAAACAAATCTGATTTGGTTTAGTTTAGTTTACGGTTTATCAAATAAAATAAAAAAACTGATTTTGTTTAATAAAATAAAAAAACTGATTTTGGTTTATAAAATAAAATAAACTGATTTTTTTTAATAAAATAAAAAAACTGATTTTGTTTTATAAAATAAAATAAACTGATTTTGTTTAATAAAATAAAAAAAAATGATTATAAACTGATTTTGTTTTATAAAATAAAATATAATGATTTTGTTTTATAAAATAAAAAATTGAATTTGTTTTATAAATAAAATAAACTGATTTTTTTTTATAAAATAAAATATAATGATTTTGTTTTATAAAATAAAAAAATGAATTTGTTTTATAAATAAAATAAACTGATTTTGTTTTATAAAATAAAATAAAAAATGAATTTGTTTTATAAATAAAATAAACTAATTTTGTTTTATAAAATAAAATAAAATGATTTATAAATTAAAAAATAAAAATAAAACAGACAGTAGAAGATGAGACAGATGCGAGCTTGAGAAAAAAAAACGAAACAAAGAAGAGATCGAATCAGAGAGGCAGAGAGCACTAACCGGTGAGGCGGTGAGGGATGACCGATGACGGTGGCTTGAAGCACGACGGCGAAGCAGAAGACGGTTGCTCGAAGAACGCGGAGAAGCTTCACTCAGCAAGATGACGAAGCACGCGGAGAAGCTTCAGTTCACTCACGCGGAGAAGACGGTGGCTTGAAGGTCTTCTTCAGTTCTCTCCCACCCCACGATGGTGGCTCAGAGGATCTAGGTTTTTTTTTATCTAAAAAAACCCATTTATACTCACTCCTTTCCGGGTCAAATATTCGGGTAATGGTTTTTTTTTTTTTTTGATGAAAACGTGTAACTCGTACGATTATACGAGTTTGTCAAGAAACTCGACGTTTCTGCCATTTGAGGACCAAAACCGAGTAACTGAAGATTGTGACTCGTAACACTATTGCTGAAGCGTTTACTCGTCCGATTTCACGAGTAAACTCGCGAGTTTAACAACCATGTTCTTATGTTCTTGAAGCTTTGCTAATGTGTATTGGCTAGCTGAGGGGATGCAACAGAAATCCTTGCAGATTTTTACACAGAGAAACACCAATACCATATGCTCCTTATTATAATGCGAAGAATGCCTATAGTTATCCAAGGAAGCCCCGTACCTCCTCAGGGGTCTTCTCAGAGGACGTACGGGGCTTCCTTGAATAACTATAGTCATTCTTGGCATTATATGGTAATGGTGTTTCTCTGTACAAAAATCTGCAATCATTTCTATTGCATCTCCCAACTAGCCAATACACACATGTTGTCCCAACAGTTTGTTCAATCCTCCTTGCCACTTTCATATCCATAATGCTCTAAAATAACAAACATTCAAGTACCATCTCAAATCATTCACTGAATAGTATCAATAAAATCCTCCATATCTCATGCTTTCTTCCATTAACTCAGCAATAAACAACAAGCCGCAGAATTATCTCCCCATCAAAAACCCATAACCTCTCGCGTTCAAAATTTTCCATCACCAAACATAAAAATACTTCGAACTATAAAGTAAATGACAAACCCCGAAACAAAAACTTGGGCAGAACAAATCCATCGCAGAAATTCCAGGCCGTGATAAAACCCTAATAAATAAATTAAAAAGAACCCTAGAATGGAAACCCCGAAATTCCCACGAGGGAGGCGGGTAAAATGGAAACCCCAAACCCTAAGATCAGGGAAGATAGATTGTGGGAAATGATCCATGATAGAAGCAAGATAAAGAGAACCCTAAAAGGGGTATTGGTGTGCGAATAAGAAGAAGCAAACCTGAGTGAGCGGTGAAAATGAAAACACAGCGAAATTCGAAGTCTAAATAATAGGGAAAAAGGATTCTGAGAGCAAATGAAGGATGTGAGGGTTTTACAGGGTCGTTTAGTATACGATGATGATAATGATAAGATAATTGATTCAAAATAAATAAATAAATAAGATAAGTTATCTTCTGTGAGTCGAAGCTATTATTAGATAAGGTATGACATGGTGGTAGTTCAGTTGGCGCATGAGAACTAAGAAGGTAGGAGTGAGAGCATTCAAATCTCCTCAGTACTATGTATTATCTTTGGGAGGAATTTAAAACTTTAATCATGGACCTACTCTAAATCAGATTAGTTGCGAAGCAATGAATTTATTGAAATATTTAAAAATAAATAAATAAGGTATGACAAGTTTTTGGAAATGAACATTCTTACATGTTAATGAACGTGTTTATCAGAGAATTTAGAATTTTAATTATCAATAATCAAATCAATAGTAACCATATTATAATATCTTATTTTTATGTATTTTCTTTTTCTTTTTTTATCATCGTTAATCTATTTATATATAATTAAAATTTTCCTATATAACATGATTGTGTTAATTATGAGATGATCCATTCTCTAATATAATGGTAAAAATTAAAATAATCTAATACAAATTATTCAAATTTATCTGACTAACCTAATGACTCACTCCTTAACATTTTTTTTTCTAACAGAGAATGACAATAAGGATTGTGAAGCAAATGAAGTGTTGTGTAATTAATAGCAATAAATCAAGTGTTTATTTATATTTTATACTGTTTAGTTTTTGATTATCTGATAAGATAAGTTATCTTCTCTTACTCTATTATCGGATAAGAAAAGTTTATTTTATTTTATTTTTAAAATATGAAGATAATTTCTTCAATTAAAACGAGAGATTAGATAAGCGATAAAGAAAACATAATTTTGTCTGTTTATTCAGAGATTATATAATTTTTTATTATAATTTGTTTACAAACCTCAAAAAATATCGTTTTGAATAATAAAAGATAAATTAATATAGAAAGAGGTTATGCTTACGACCTTTTTTCATTTATAACTCAATTTTAATCGTTGATTTTCGTTAATCTAACAGTTATAATATATTGGGTTATAGTTATTAAACTCTAATAAATTACAACTTTAGATTGACGAAAATCAACGGTTTAGATTGAGTTGTAAAAGATTGTAAGCGAAAAAAGTTATAAATATAATATTTCTCATTTATATAATGGGATAAAAAAATATTAAACCTCTATTTTTAACGCGATTTTTTTATATTTAAATAAAACTGAAATCCCTTAAAAATATCGATTTCATTTCTCCAAATAAATTATATACTTTACTTTTATTTTAACGTTAAATAAGTTCAGTAAGAGATGGAGAGAGTCTAAAATACACTAATTTGAAGTAAAATTTTATATGACACTATTTATTGAATTTATCAGAAAACGAGGCTATTATCATAAATTAGATAAGGTAAGTTATCTTCAATTACTATAAGATGATGTTATTATCAGATAAGATAAATTATCTTCTATTACCCTAAAACAAGATATAAACAAAAGATTTTTTTTTTGTCTATTTAGTGATTATATTAATTTTTTATAGAAAAAAATATTTCTCGCATCATAGAAATAATATTATCCCCTGTAATTCCAACATGACGTCGTTTTGAAATTAGAGGGGATAATACAAACGTTACTCCTTTTTCATATATTTTTTCTTCAAACCTTAAAATGATAACATTTTGGATAAGATGAGATAATAAATAAAATTGAAATACTTGAAAATTATCGATTTCATTTCTCCAAACAAATTATTTACTTTCCCTCCATTTTAATGTTAAATAAGTTTTTTTCCTTTGTTAATATTAAGTAAGATGGAGAGAGTATGAGATACAATAATTTAAAATAGAATTTTATATGACATTATTTATTGAATCATATTTAGTTTTTTTTTTAAATAAATTATAAGTTAAGATATAACATTTCTGGATACCTATAATAAAATGAAAAATGAAAAAAGTGAAACTAGAAATATTAAATATTTTTTCATATTTAATAGTGATTTTCTATACTTTTTTGGAAAAAAAAAAATATTGCAGACATTGTTGTGTCAGACATTGGCTTGCCTAAACCAAAGTCCAGACCAGCAATGCAGCAAATGGCAATAATTGTCATTATATTTGCCTCTATTAAATATTAATTCATCAATTGATGACTCAAGGGATATATGTTCTTTCATCTTAGTATATATGAAGAAAGAAATCTTGCAAGCAAAAACTAAGGAAAATATATTTTTCGTTTTAAGAATGAATGTGCAATACAAAAACCCAAGGTATTTGTTTAGGGTCATACTATCATTTTGCAAGAGACAAAATCCAATTTTTACGGTTTGGGGAATAATTCATAATTAATGCTGACAAATCATATATTTCACTTTGATCAAGGGAGAGATTATAATTAGTACCTCTTTTTCTTATTACGTTTTCTTATTACCTCTTATTATCAAATCTTAACCGTTGATTTTCGTCAATCTAAGGTTATAATTTATTAAAAATTAATAATTAATTAATAAGTATAACCTAATAAATTACAACCGTTAGATTAACGGAAATTAACAGTTAAGATTTAATAATAAGAGATAGTAAGAAAAAGAATACTAACTATACCTCTCCTTGGAGAAAATGAAACTTCCTCCACATCAACTTGATGAATTAGTTTTTGAGCATAAGTGGAATATGTTGATGTTCTGTCGTTAGATAGTATAAATGCTTTACAATCATCGATAGAGAAATTGTAAAATGGAGCGGATTATATACGTGTATGAGCAGGGAAATCACGTGGACAACTTGAAATTATAGCTTTTAACTTGGGAAATAATTTATGATGAGAAAAACTTTAACATTCCAAATAAAACTTAGTCTCAGAACTGAAGTTATAAAACATCAAACTGACTTTTAATGTTGTTGATTTGCAAAGATAATGAATCTCCCTAAATTTCACACCAAAAATTCTGTAGTATACTTGCTCAAGTAAAAAGCATTTCATAACATGTAAGACAACCAAGTTGAATTTAACTAAAGCAATTTATACGACAAGGGCAACCAAAGTCATACCAGAAATTCTTAAGCATACTTTCTCAAGAAAAAGTAGGCCATGAACGATAAGGGCAACCAAAGTTGCAATACGACACAATCATTATAAATTTTAAACTACCAAACTTCATGCTTGAACAGATTACAAATATTCAAAAAATCATGATTACATGTCATAAAATCCACTTTGCTAGTGAAATTCTAAATGGCCTTGAGTTGTAGATAATAGCAGCCACAGGGACTCTTTAAAATTAATTGGACAATATGATTAACATTTTAGGAAAAACTTAAACTGGACAAGCACCAACAGAAGTTGAGAAAAAGGCTTCTATTCAGGATGAACATCAATATGGGTTTGTTCTGATTCTGAATACCTTCTTGGGGTATTCACCCCTATATATATACTACTAGTTGGAGTAGTTGCACTTGGCGTGGATGGAAGGTGGTTATCTTGAACGTGGATGAGAGGTGGTTACCCTAGACGTGCCGTCATGGTAGGTCCCACCTCATGGACTAATAAGTGGAAGAACTAACCCATAACCCGGGCACAGTTATCTCGGGTTCTTCCAAGCCGTATTCGAGTATACTAACCCGGAACATTAAGCCCCCAAGCTCGGAGTTTAATAGCTATTTTACTCCGAGTTTATTTCTTGGTTTATCTCTTCCTATTCCTCTTTACCTTATCCCAATACGCACATTAAATACCTTCTGTTCCTTCAATTTTTACTTGCCACTTGTCACTCTTTAAGTGCCTCGAGCTTTGAAACATCTTGACATTTGAAACGACTCCTCCTGACTTCCATCATTGTTTTTCAAATTTCGAAACGTCGATCACCTTTTTTCCTCTTTCTTTTATTACCATCTTCCTTTCCCATTTTTTCATTTTCTTATCTTCCTATCTTCTTCTTCGTCTTCTTTCTTTGTTTTCTTTTCTGCATTTCTTTCTGGCTCTTTCTTTGTTGTTATTCTTGTTGTCTTCTTCACGTAGGCATTGATGTGACTCTTCTACCGCTGATTTTAAGCCCCCAGTACTTCATACAAGTAAGTTCTCTTGTTTCCTGTACTACTTTCTTATGTTTTGCCTAATTTATAAAAATGGTTGCTTGCACTGCCATCTTTTATCTTGACGAATCTTGCCTGTAACTTATTAATTTGTTCTTTACTTTCTTCCTTTGCACCATACTTTCCTTACCTCAATACCTTTGTCTTCTTGAATATTTTGGTACCGGCTTGTTAAGCTCTGGACGGATTAAGGATCTAATTTGTAACCAACACATTCTATGCTAATCATTTGAACTTGCCATATATCTTCTAAAAGTTTATTGATACCTTTCCGTCCAGGCCATGTCGAAGAATCGTCTGTACCGTTCGCTTCCCCTTTCTCGCTTCGCACTACCCTCTATTGTAGAAGGTTTAGAGTGGGTTAACGAAGAAGCTCTAGGGCTTCGTTCCTCTTATGAAAATCATCTGAGTACCCTCCACACTGCTTTACAATAAGTGCCACTATTCCATGACTCCATTATCATTTCTTTCCGAGTTTCTGTACCCGGAGAAGACGAACGCTTCTGCTCACCTTCCGGACAAGGTGAGAACTCTTTCTTTTTTACCAACAAATGCTTATTTTCTGAGCTCAAACTTACTTTACCCTTTACCGAGTTCCAAATGGATGTCTTGAACCACCTCGAAGTCGCTCCTTCGCAACTACACCCCAACAGTTGGTGTTTTTTGCATACTTCGAGATAATCTGTCAATCATTTGGATTTGTGTACTCTTTTTGAGTTTTCTTCTGTCTATTTGCTGTGTTCCGAAACGCCGTTGATAAAGGATGTCCTCGTCATAGTTGGGTTTCTTTGAAAGCTCGTCCCGGGCTACGCTGGTGTAGTATGTATGAGGATAACTGGAAAAACTTCAAAGAAGAATATTTCAAAATTTGTATACCTCAGGCTCTTCCTGCTACACCTTCTGCCTCTTCTTCTTCCTCACAACCTGCTCCCCCTTCCGCCTTCTTCCTGAATCAAGACTGAACTCCACGATTCCCTCTCAGTTGGAACAGTCACCATTATACCACTTCTGCTAAAGCATTTTAACTAACTCAAAAAATTTGAGTACTGAGGAAAATAAAACTTATACTTGGTTCAAGCAGCTCGCTTCTGAGTTATGTAAGGAAAATATTTCTCTCATTCCTCGGTCAATCCTAACTAATAAAGATTCTGCTGACTGGGTTTGCCGAAAACTAAGTAAGTACTTATAAAATTCTCTTATGTTATTCTGTATGTTCTTCTTTTAACCTTATATCTATTCTTACTATTGTATGTTTTGCAGACAAGTGCATGGATCCCACCTTTTTTGCTCGCCAAAAACAAAAAGCCACCCAGAAGGAAGATTCCTCTGTCTCTGGCGATAAGGGCAAACGTCATGCTCAATCTTCAGTTTCTGGCGAGAAAGAACTTTCTCCTACTCGTTCTCCTATGCCGGCTACTTCTGCTACGGGTTCTACACCGAGTAACGCTGTTGAAGTGGTCATGGAAGTTCCAATTGACTCTGGTGAGATCCGTCGTCCCAAACGAGTTCGGATTACTGATGCTAGCCATGATCCTTCAAGTGATAAATCTCTGACTCCTCCCAGTTCTGTTATTGCTACTCCTTCTTTTGAACTACCTTTTATGAAAAAACTACAACTGCGTTTCATGCCCGGGCTGCGCGAAAAATGGAATAAATTCTCTTTGGACCAACTCATCCACAAATTTATTGACATCCGAGACCATTCCCTCCGAGAAGCCCACTATTACGAAATGGCCCTCCTGGCTCTAGCTGAACGCCATCAACTTCAGTCTGAGCTTAAAGACTTACAGCTTTTAAAAACCAACTTTCAAATGGAACAAGCCCGTCTAATCAAAAAAGCTGAAACAGCCGAGTTGACATCACAAGACACCCAATTCAAACTCACAGAATCTGAAGATTTGAGGAGAAAATTGAATGAAGAGCTTACTGTGCTTAAACAAGATCACCAAGTGCTTACTGATGAACAAAAAGTTCTGAAGAAAAACTTTGAAGATTCTGACCTCCGAGTTGCCGAACTGGAGCTGGAGGTGGATGCTTTTTAGAAGGATATCTCAACCTTACGACAAGCTGCTGATGACATGGATTCAAAATATGTTGCTTTTGGTCATCAAATTCGTGGTTGGGTTGTAGACCAGGTGAAGTTTTTCCACCCAGACTCCCCTTTACCTCACTTAGACAAAATTGAGACCTTCAACTTCATTCGAGACGGACGGCTATGTACTCATGATGAAAAAGGCTCTGTTGCTGTTCTTGCTGAATGCCCCTCCGACTATATGCCCCTCAAGTCTGCTTCTGATCATGCTACTTCCGACGATGTTCCAAAAGATACTTAAAGGGGTGGGATGCCACCTTATTTTGTATTCAGTCTTATTTCTCCTGTTTTGTTATGACTCTATCTTTTACATCTTGTCTTATCAACTTGCTTTAGTATTTGGGCTATTAAGGGTCAAGATTAGTTGTCCACTTCCTGACTAATCTTTCTCAATAAGCCCTCTAAGGCGGTAAGAGATTATATCATCCTGCTTCCGAGTAGGAATTAAATGGGTACCCAAGAGGCCAATCAAGGAGGCAAGGGACTTTATATTCCCACTTCCTAGTAGGAATTGAACGGGTGCCCAAGAGGCCAATCAAGGCGGCAAGGGACTTTATCTTCTTTAAGCGCATCTTATCATCGAAGTTAACATTGAAAAATCATCCATATCATAAATTCAAATGCATCCAAATTAAAAAAACACAACGAGTTCAAACATAACAAAGTATGACCTACTACTACAGTGCATAATTAAACTGTATCCCTATTAAATATTAATAGCTTGCCCAACGACTTCCCATTAAATCTTGTATTCTTCAACTGAAATACCTTTTCAACTTGGCCGCATTCCAATATCGTGGAATTGATTTTCCATCTAAATGCTCTATCCGATATGCTTCCGTCTTGGTGGTCAGTATTACCCGGTATGGACCTTCCCAATTAGCCGCCATCTTCCCATCGCTTGCATTTTTATTCCCCACATATGCCCGCCTGAGCACCAAATCTCCAACCTGAAACTCTCTTTTCACTGCCGTCTGATTATACCTAATTGCTGCTCGCTGCTTTGACGCCATTTCCACTAATGCTGCTTTCTCTCGCTCTTCATCCAACAACTGCAAATCAATCTTCATCATTTCATTATTCTCTTCTTCTTTTTCTTCAGATATTATCTTTCTTCTCCATGATGGCTCGCCGACTTCCACTGGAAGCATAGCGTCAAACCCGTAAGTCATTTTAAATGGGGTTTCTTAAATACTAGATTGCACTGAAGTTCTGTATCCCCATAATACGTTGTCCAACTCTTCCACCCATCTTCCTTTACAATCTTCTACTCTCCTTTTCAGACCATTTGTCAAAATCTTATTTGTCGATTCCACCTGCCCATTTGTTTGTGGGTGTTCCACTACTGAAAACTTATGTTTCACTCCTAAATCTGCCACCATCTGCCTAAACTTTTTGTCCATAAACTGAGTTCCATTATACGTGATGACTATAGCCGGGATACCAAATCGACAAACTATTCTCCTAATGAAGAACTTCTGAACCTTTCGAGCAGTAATCGTTGCAAGAGGCTCAGCCTCTATCCACTTTGTAAAATAGTCAGCAGCGACTATCAAGTACTTAACACCTCCAGCTGCTTTGGGAAAGGGGCCTAAGATGTCCATTCCCCATTTAAAAAATGGCCAAGGAGATGAAATTGTGAATAACTCCTCGGGAGGAGCCTGGTGTACGCTAGACAACTTCTGACATTTTTCACACCTTTGCACATATTTTTTAGCGTCTTCCCCCATTGTAGGCCAGAAATACCCTGCTCGTATAGCCTTTCTTGCTAAAGATTTTCCACCTAAGTGATGCCCGTTAATACCTTCATGTATTTCTTCTAACACATACTCAGTATCTGGTGCGACTAAGCACTTCAACAAAGGCGACTTCATGCCCCTTATATATAACTGCCCCTCTATTACCACGAACTATGCTGCTCTCCTTCTTAGCTTAATAGGCTCTTTTGGATCTCCTGGTTCCTTCCCTTCTACTAAAAATTTCTGAATAGGGCTTCTCCAATCTACTTCCTGTATCACCCATACTACACTTGGAGCTTTAACACTTTGTTGTATCACTGTCCTCAAACTTCCTGCGGTCTTTGTACTCGCCAGCTTGGATAAGACATCTGCCCGTACGTTATCATTCCTTCTGATGTGTTCTACCCGTACCTCTTTGAACTGTTTCATCAACTCTTGCACTCTTGCCAAATACTTGATCATGATTTCTCCTCTAGCCTGATACACCCCACTTACTTGTGAAGTCGCCAACTGTGAGTCGCTATGTACTATCAAACACTGCGCTCCAAGTTCTTTTGCATGGATCAACCCGGCAATCATTACCTCATATTCTGCTTGATTGTTGCTCGTGGGAAATTCCAACGTCAACGAGTAGTCTACTGCTACCTCTTCTGGGTTCTCCATGATAATTCCTACTCTACTTCCCCTTTTATTGGACGACCCGTCCACGAACAGCTTCCACCATGTATCTCCCAAGTCGCTTCCCGGATGTGTCATCTCTACCACAAAATCTGCCAACGCTTGTGCCTTGATCGCCTTCCGTGCTTCAAAATTAATACCGAACTCAGATAACTCCACTGCCCACGCAACCATTCAACCTGCGAGATCCGGCTTATACAACATCTGTTTAGTAGGTTGGTTCGTTCTGACTATTATCTGATGGCATTGGAAATACTGACGAAGCCTCCTCGCCGTAATTAATAGAGCAAATGCCACTTTCTCCACATTCTGGTATCTTACCTCGGCTCCTTGCAATACTTTACTTATGAAGTATATCGGTTTCTGACTTCCATCACTTCCTTCTCGGACGAGTACTGAACTTACAGCTTCCTGCGAAACATACAAATATAAAAATAACAAGTCGTCGGGCTCCGGCTTGCTGAGAATTGGTGGTGATGACAACATAGTCTTGAAGTGCTGAAACGCCGCTTCACACTCCTCGGACCATACAAAATCACAATTTTTCTTGAGTAACTAGAATAATGGCAATGAAACATGTGCAGACTTTGCTAAAAATCTGAATAATGTCGTTACTCGCCCATTGAGTTTCTGTACCTCTGTAATATTCTCTGGGCTCTTCATCTCCATCACCGCTCTACACTTATCCGAGTTGGCCTCAATTCCCCTTTCAGTTAAAAGGAACCCCAAAAACTTACCCGTTGAAACTCCAAAAGCGCATTTACTCGGATTCAACCGTATATTGTGCTTCCTCACTTGTTCAAAAACTTCTTGTAAGTCCTCCAAATGATTCTTAGCATCCTCCGACTTCACAATCATATCATCCATATATACCTCCAACATTCTGCCCATTTGCTCTCTAAACACTTCGTTCATCATTCTCATATATGTTGCCCCTGTATTTTTCAGTCCAAACGACATCACATTGTAACAATACACCGCATTTTCCATAATAAACGTTGTCTTCTCCTGATCTTCTTTCCACAAAGGTATCTGATTGTACCATGAATACGCATCCATGAAAGACAAGACTTTATACCCCGATGCCTTGTCTACCAACTGATCAATGCTTGGTAATGGGAATGGGTCCTTAGGACAAACCTTATTCAAATCAGTATAATCCGTGCACATCCTCCATCTCCCATCCGGCTTTTTTATTAATACCGGGTTGGCTAACCATGTAGCATATTCTATTTCTCTAATAAATCATGCTTCCAATAACTCCTTTGTCTTGTCTTCTATCGCCTTTCTTCTTTACGAACAGAAACTCCTTTTCTTTTGCGCAACCGGCTTGGCTCCGGGCATTATTGCTAACCGATGACAAGATAAAGCTGGATCCATTCAAGGCATATCAGAGGGTTTCCACGCAAAAAGATCTGCATTGTCCTGTAATAACTTTTTTAAACTTGCAGCCACCTTTAGTTCCAACTCGGAACCCACTTTAGTAACCTGTTCACTAGACTTTCCCAATTGAACCTCCTCCATTACTCCGGCGGGTTCCGGCCTTTCCTTTATATCTTCAGCTCGGGGATCTAACCCCACCACCATCACTCGCTCTTCTTTCTTCTCTTTCCTGCTTTCTTCTTCGTCTACGACTATTTTTGCCTTTCTACTTTCTGCTTCCACCCGCAAACTCATATTGTAACAACTCCGAGCCACCACCTGATCTGCTCTTACTGTAGCCACATTGTCGTCCTTAGCCACAAACTTCATAGCCAATTGGTCTATCGATAAAAAGATTTTGAACTTCTTCATGAATGGTCTTCCCAAAATAATATTGTAAGTTGAACCCACATCTACTACTGCAAAAGACAACGTCACTGTCTTATGTGTGGGTGCCTTACCCAGAGTCAACCTCAAAGGGATGTACCCTAACGGCTTGATCTTATCTCCTGTAAATGTTAACAACTCGGCTTCGCATGGTTCCAACTGGTCACAGTCCAAATCCATCCTGCTAAACGCATCCCAGAAAATAATGTCTACCGAGCTCCCCAGGTCCACAAACATCCTATCCACTTGGTAATTCACTAATAAACCTGAGATAACTAAAGGATCATCGTGCTCCGGATCTAATACTTCATCATCTAGATCTTCAAACACTACTTGTTTTCTCGTCCTCCTTCTTTCTTCCTTAAAATGCGGCTTCTCTGAAATAACCATACACATCTTCAAATGCCTTTTCCGGGCATTCCCTGATTCTCCTCCTCCTGCTCTGCCTCCGGCTATAGTACAAACATGCCCCACTGGGAGCCGACTTGGAGATGTTTGAGCTTTTTGTTTCTCGTTAACCTCTCTATTCCTTCCTTATGGCGGGCTGCGGCTACGATCTAGTCGCCTATCTCTATCTTTCTTACAGCCTTCTTCTTCTCCTCTCCTCACGTACTTATGTAACTTCCCCTCTTTAATCAGCATTTCGATAACATTCATCAAATTGAAGCATTCATTTGTAAGGTGTCCATACCCCCGATGAAACTCGCACCACTTGGTCTTATCTGCTTGTGCGTAGCTTGACCGAATCGGCGGCGGCCTAGGAACCTTCCGCATTTCTGTTGACATTACTTCCTTGAATATTTGGGCTCTGGATTTGTTCAACGGTGTAAACTCCCTCCTGTATGCATCTCTAAATCTTTCTCCGACTACCCGAGGTCGCCTTTCTTCAAACTGTCCTCTCCCTGCAGGCCCATCAGTCTCCCTAAATGTAACCTCTCTGAAACCTTGTTCAATTTGCCTTTGAGAAGACTTAAATTCTTCCAGATCAATGTACTTGCGAATTCTTTCCATCAAATCTTCTTTAGTAGCCGTACTTTTCTTTGCCAATGAATCTGCCAACCCGCCAGGCTGCAACCCGGTGGTAAATAACAACAAGTACGTCTGATTCTCTAACCCTTTCACTTGTCTAGCTTCTGCTTGGAATCTTTCATAATACTCTCTCACGTTTTCTCCCGGCTTCTGTCTTACTCCACACAAATTGTGTGTGGTCTTAGGCTGGGGTCCACAATGAGCAAATTGTTGTATAAAGTGAAAAGATAGTTGCGACCAACTGTCCACAGGGTTTACGGGTAACGCCGTGAACCATTCTAATGCTTGTTTCCTCAGAAAAACTGGAAAGGTTCGACATAGCAATGAATCTGATTCTCCACATAATGACATTGCTGCTCGAAAAACAGTTACAAACTCCTTTGGATCTGAGCTCCCATCATAAGCTTTCATCTCAGTTGGTTGTTTGAACCAACTCGGAATAGGCTCCGCCCTCAACCTCCAAGATAAAGGGGTTCCTGAAGGCCCCTAACTGATAGGCGGTACCCGGATCTCCTGCTGCGTCTGTTGTGGTAATCTCCTCATCCGTTCATTCTAACCTGGTCCTTCTTGTCTCATCATCTACCCTTCCTAATCTTGAGGACCATAATTCTCTACTGGTTGTCGCTCTCTTCTCTGAGATCGGGTTCCTGGTGCATAATAGTACTCATCCTCTTCTTGTGGGAACTCGTCTCTGTAATAAATATACCGTCTTTCTCCATCTGTCCTCCTTCTCACATTAGCTTCTTCATAATGCCTCTGACCTTGCCCACGCCCTCTAGGGCGAGCGTAGTAATGACAACTCTCTTGTCGTTGCTTATCTTCTCATGCCTCCCAACGAGGTTGCTCATCATCCTCTTCTTGACGCACCCACTCTCGTCTTGCTTCCCGAACGTTTGCCTCATAAGCTTCTTCTTCTGCCATCCGGTTTACTCCACGTCCTTCCCGCTGATAATTTCTCCTCTCTAAAAGACTTCTGGATATCTGAGATACTTGCCCTCTCCGAACTTCTGTCCTCCTATTCCCGGTCTCGGGTGGAGGTGATAATGGAATATAACTAGGAAGGGGAGATACAAAACCTCTCCACCTATCCCAGCCTTGTGGCATGTTCCTCTCAGGTAATGTCTCTTCTGAATGTTGCCTCCATTTTCCTCCTTCCTGATGTTGCATGTTCCTTATCTCCTCCACCAACTGAATTAAGGCTTCTCCAGTGGTATCTAATGATCGACTCCTTCCACTGGACCGAAAGGAATCCTCTTCCCCTCTGTTCTCTTCGTTCTCCCCCGCTCGCTCATCATGGTTATTGCTTGTCATGACTCAAGAAAATGCGTAGGAATAGTTTTACTTTCCCCACAGACAGCGCCAAATGTTCTGGGTGAACATCAATATGGGTTTGTTCAGATTCTGAATACCTTCTTGGGGTATTCACCCCTATATATATACTACTAGTTGGAGTAGTTGCACTGGACGTGGATGGAAGGTGGTTATCTTGAACGTGGATGAGAGGTGGTTACCCTGGACGTGCCTTCGTGGTAGGTCCCACCTCATGGACTAATAAGTGGAAGAACTGACCCATAACCCGGGCACAGTTATCTCGGGTTTTTCCAACCCGTATTCGAGTATACTAACCCGGAACAGCTTCCATTAATAAAATATTCAGCCATACAAGATTGTTTCTAATATATATATCTGCTAGAAAAAAATGAACTAGCAACACACGAAAGAGAAAATTGGAAATGAAACTTGTCGTCTAATATAATACATCTTGCTACAAATAACAATCAATATGGCTCGCTGTTCAGAGACATTTCACAAGAAGATGACTCCTTCGGCACTTCCAGCCATTTCCAAACTGTCAGCAAACCAGTCCCATCTCCAGTGAAGAAAAGCCCACCATGACCTATCTCTAATGATCGAACTTCCTTTTTGGCAAATAATCGACCCATCCTTGAAAATCTATAAAGGTAAACATGGTCACTTGCCCAACACAAAAATAAGTTACAGAACAAAATGGATGCAAAATTAAGTTCACTTACAATGGCAGTTTATAGAGGCGAAATGAATTGTCTCTGCAACTTAAAAAGTACTTTTTTATTTTAACATCCAAATCACTTTTTTATTTAAAGTTTTTTCAAATATTGCATCCAAATGTAAAATAATTGTTAACTTTTATAAAATTTTCTTAAAAAAAAAGCAACTTATAAAAAGTCTTTTTTCCATTAGATGCTACAATATCTCAAACAATTTCAAAATTAAAATTACTGACGAAGACATATTAGAGATTTTTTTTTTTGCTTTTCATGCCTCGATTATGCTCCGGCATTAGCAATATTGAAATTGTAGTTTTAAGAAATATTTTAAATTAATATCATGTCTTCTTATTGTCACACAACTTTTGATGACGAATCCATAACCACGACTTGTTGATTCTCTGTCATTCCCCGAAATAAACCGTTACATAGGATGAGGTCATGGGCATAACTAGTACCATAAACATGGCTATAACAATATTTGGTATTGCGATGGCTCTAAAAGAGCTGGTCATTTAGATGAATCAATTTGATTAGTCATTTTTCCTGTCATTGCAGGAAGATAAAAGTAAAAGGCCAAAAGCACAACGGATTTATTGGAAAAGACCAATATTATCCTCTCTAGTTACAGGGTAATGTATCAGTTATGTCGTATGAAACACCAACTTTTTCCTGCAGAGACAATAAACAATGTGAGGTCTAGAGGTTTATTATATTTTTTTTCCCTCTCCTTATATTGTGGGACCCATGGTTTGCATTGTCTCTGTAGGAAAAGAATTTTTGTTTCCTGAAGAACATCGTGCGCGTATAATGACTAATGAATGTAAAATGTGTCTAAATATATTTAATAATATAAAATGTTTAAGTTATTATATATTAATTTTTTCATTTTTCCTTTAGTCAAAATATTTCCATGTGTATTGTTACATAGTATTAGTCTTGCACTTCAATCCTCTACATGACCCAATTCATTTGCTATTACGTCCGGTTCTTGTTAATATAATATAGAGATTTCTGCTCATTCTTTTCTTTCTTTTCCTATTTATTAATTATTATTCACATTAATAGAATACTATTTTAAATTTAAATTAATCAGAGAAGATATTTAAAATATTAACCATAAATTAAAAAAAAAACAATAATTGATACTGTAAATTAGTCTCTTCACCGGTTTCATGGTTATTTTGATGAGTTTTATATTTGTTATATTACATGACTTAATTTCATTTTTCTACATACACAACAAAGAGGAAAGAGAAAGTGGAATGATGAAAGAGGAAGAAAAAAAAAATTTGAACCCCACATCTTTGATGTATGTATAGAAAAATAGAATTAGGTCATATAACATAATAAATATAAAACCCTATTTTTGATATTCAAGACCTTGATTTCTACACTTAATTGGTACTGCAACATCTCAGAATTAAAGTACCGGTCACCATGCATAATTTCTCAATAAGATCTTCATTCAAATGCTCGTTACATGTTACAGAACAATGTAAGGCGGGGTGAATCTTTAAACAAAAAGTAACATAATGAATCATTTTCTAAAATTGTCAATCATTTCATCTGTAGCAACTTCTAGCAGCAAATATAGGCTAATCGTGAATGACGTGATCAGATCAATGCAAGCAACAATACTGGCCTGTAATTTCCTATATACATTGCTCAAAGAATACAAAAATCATATGCCTATGTACATGAGATCTTCCATTGACTTAAATGGAAGTGAATATGCTGACCGTTTCATCTGAAGCTCATCATGGAACTTGCAATGGAAAAAATACAGAAGCAATCCTGATTTCATTAGTCACCAAAAAGTAGATAATTGCCTCCAATGTACTATTTGAGGTCATGGAAACTTGGAGACTCACAACATTCTATTTGCTTCATTCAATGAAGCTTTAGCCTGTTAAGAGTAAAGAAGGGTTATGTTGTTATACCTAACTTTTGGCAGAAGCAGGACATCCTTGGTTATCCAATATTGATGAAGGGTGGAGCCAAGGAAACTCAATTCAATAGCAAATAGAGATCATATATATCAACTTAGATATCATGTTAAGAGTAAAAGACGGGTTATGTTATTATGCCATCTATGATTTTTGGCAGAAGCACAACACCCTTGGTTATCCATAATTGATGAAGGGTGGAGCCAAGCATACTCAATAAAATAGCAAATAGAGAAAATACATATTAACGAAGATATCATGTTAGAAACATCCTGTGCAACCTAATTCTTGAAATGGAATGGCATCAATTGAGGAAGAGTGTAAAAGATTATGGAATGCATCAACTGTAAACATGTAATGTTGACCCCAATAATGCTTTATTAGATTTGCAATCATAACCCCGAAAAAAACAAAAGTGCATCCTACTTATAATGGCAAAATGATGTGAGGACAAATATTGTATTCATCTCTAACACCGCCAAATAAAGTTTCAGAAGCACCCTAGTTATTTGAGTGAAAGCAATTATCTGATCACATATGAGGGGACATATGAGAGAGGGAGAGAGAGAGAGAGACCTCATTTTGGGTGCTACTTTCAGAGGGGAACCAGTGCATGAGAACACCCAGGTTCATGACAGCAGGTATCAATTTAAACAAAAGTGGGGTAGTAACCTGTAAATCATCAGTTATAAGAATAAAAAAAATAAAAATAAAGGAAGGAAAGTATGGAGCAGCCAGATGTAAGTGAAACTTACCAGACTGAGAGCCGTTGTTCCTAGAAGAAGAAGATACATTTTCCCCTAAAATATTGAAATCAGTGGTCAGCAAGAGAAAAACAGAAAGTAGGTGAAAATTATATAAATCACTAAAACTCACTAAGAAAAGGAATCAGGAAGAACATGTAAATAATTTTTGGCTAAATTACACTCCCCTCCCCTAAGAGATGAAAATGTGCTAAACTTTAATTCATTTTAGGAAAAAATATTTCTGCAGTTACTGCAGATAAGTTATCTGCATTTATCCCAAAACGACGTTGTTTTCGTATTGAAATCTCAAAAAATTATAAATATAAAGTCTATTACAACCCTGAAATAAATTAAAATTACAATAATACCATGATTTCTGCCCCAAAACAACGCCGTATTGGGCTTACTGCATATAACTTATCTGCAGTAACTGCAGAAAAAGCGAACCCTTCATTTTAATGTAAATGAAACTCTTAGCAGCGGTAAGCGAAAAAGAATGAGTCTCCGGAGGCATTTTCCTTTCTTAATGACTCTCTTAGCATCGTGGACAACTATTTTTGGACATTCCTACTATCAACTTTGTGACTTTAGAAGATAAAATAATTGAATACCCTATATCATAAAGAACCAATTCAATCCAAAAGCTTAAATTATTATATGACGGCAATATTAATGGTTTTATATTATATTTCTCTGACATGCCCTCTCACAAAAGAGCCTATTAAGCTTGAAGGATGGACAATGCACAAGCCCACCTATACATGCTAAGAAACTCCATAATATTTAATTATTTATTAATAGAATGGGGGCAGTAAGAATCAAACTCATAACCACTTGGTTACTGTTGGGCTATGACAAGTGGGCCCAGATCCATCACTGCAGAAGAGCCTATTGGAAGTTAGTTACAGGAGAGAGATGTTGTTATATAGGGTGATTTGGGAGTGGGGTTTACTCATGCATGTGTTCAATGAATTTGGAGTGCAGTTTTGGGAAAAGATCTCTTTGGGGCCTAGGTATGTTGGTCTTGGAAAGTGAATGAGGTCTTTTGGTTTATCTTTTCTGCATTTTATCTTTGTACTCCATTTATGTTTTCTTCAATTACAAATCAATAAAAAAAGATTCCATCAATTTGGTATGAGAGCATCTTCGATCCCGGAGGTGCTTTCTAATCCAGATCTAAAAAAAAAAATGGAAAACAGATTGACTAATGTGGAGAAGAGCTTTGATCATTCGGAGGAGCGAATGGGTGAAATGGAAGAGAGCTTCCATTCTTCTTCGTGAGACGGTTCTGGAAGCATTAACGAGGCTTGATAATCGTGAAGAAGGTGTTGATGTGAGGAGAATAGCGGGGAATAATGACGGTAATGAGAGAAACAGAGGAGGGAACGTTTCCAACAACCAGAGAGTAGAGCTCATGGTTTTGAAAGAGAAATTTAGATTGCAGATCCGTCTTCATTTGTGGCTGAATGGAGAACACACCAACAAAGAATAAAAGAATGAACAGAGGTTAAAGAAGAAGAAAAACCAGAGGAAGAACAAGTTGCAAAAGAAGAGGTGACTAAAGCAAAAGAAGATGAAGCAGAAGAAGAAAATGCAGTAGAAGTAGAACAACAAAAACAAGAAGATGAGGAAGAAGAAGGACAGAAAGAAAAGGAGGAAGACAAATTGGTGGTACCTGTTAGCGACAAGGTTCAGGTGAGCAACATGGGGGCAGAAATGGAATTCTGCCAAATGGGTTCCAAGTTTAACCTAATGGGCCAGGCCCAAAAAGTGTGGTTGGAAGGAAATAAAATGGGCTCTACCCAACTCAAAGACACAAAAATATAGTTATTAAATCTATGAATTGGGTGCTGAAAATATTATTGGGCCAAGGCAAAAGCAAGCTACATGGGCTAGAATTAGTGGATCAGTTAAAAGGGATGCAACATGTGTGGGATTTTCCTTTATGGCTGAAACACACTAATGTTAATGGAGCCTCCAAAAGACTCGCTAGTGTGGGAAAATATGCTATTAAAAACATAGCATTATGCTTCAAGCAATGGGATCTAGGTGGAGTTCTCTCACACTGGATCTTGGTCTCTTCCTTCACCTTGAAGACAGGGTGAGTTTTGGAGGGGGAGTATTGTTGGGCTATGACAAGTGGGCCCAGATCCAGCACTACAGAAGAGCCCATGGAAGTTAGTTACAGGAGAGAGATGCTGTTATATAGGGTGATTTGGGGGCCAGCGTCGGTATCGGCAGCTGCCGTATAGGGGCACCACTCCCGTGCAGCGGGAGTTCCGAAACAGGCATGTATTCAGTGAATTTGGAGTGGGGTTTTTGGGAAAAGATCTCTTGGAATCTCTTTGGGGCCTAGGTATGTTGGTCTTGGAGAGTGAGTGAGGTTTTTAGTTTATCTTTTCTGCATTTTATCTTTGTAAGGAGCTTGTCTCCCTTTATGTTTTCTTCAATTACAGATCAATAAAAGTAGGTTCCATAAGTTATAAAAGCTCTGATGACTGATACCATATAAAGAACCAATACAACCCAAAAGCTTATATTATTTGGTGAATGTCATATTAATAGTTTATATTATATTTCTCTAATATTGGCTTTGGAATTTCAAAATCTTCATTTTATCTTATAAAATCTTGCTGACCATGAGAGTTGCAGAGAGAGAAAAAAAATGTCCCTTAGAGGCTCACTCATATTAAAATAGACTAAAATGTAGCACATATTAATATCTTAAGAGAGGGGAGTGAAATTATTTTAAAATAAAAGAAAGGTTAGTGTAGTTTGAGCACCTCTCAACAAATGAGTGTGTAATGTACTCAATACTTTTTTCAATGACACTGCATATAGTTTGACATAGAAGAATGGAAAAGGCAAGGAATTTTAAGCGCCACCAGACCAGCTATACTGAAGCTCATGTTTAGCACTTTAGCCTTCTTTTTCCAGACCCATGAAAAAGTATTTCAGTTACAGGCGATTCATATGATGCACCAGAAATATAGTGATCTTTTCATTTCTTAGGGTCTTTGCAGGTACAAAAGATCAAAGCATCTTCCCACTGTCTATTTTCGGATAAAATTCAAATGAGAAATTGTATATCTTACTCCTCCCATCTTTGCCGCATGGGCTCCATTATTTTTCAGACCCAGTAGAGTTTATTTCTTTTTGCAGTCATTGAAGGCAATACACCAACAGCAGAAAGCCAGAAAGATAAACCCCCTTTATGCTGTTGTTCCTTGCATTACAGATTCTTTTAGTAAACAGAAAACCATACTCTACTTTAACCCTATTCTTCCTCAAGTGGCTGCAATTCGGGTGTGACGTGTAGTAATCAAGTATGAGCCCTGAAGAAGTGAAGTAACTTCAACTTCCCAAATGAAGAAGTTAATAACAGAGCTCAATCCTTCACACTGGCCCGTCTCCTTACTCCATCCATCAACCAACTCATTAGTTGGGAACTATCATCTGCTGATTGGCAGAATACATAAAACATTCTCAGGATTCTTTACTGACTTTCACGTACTAAAAATGATGGATCATGTCTTAGTAGTTGTTCAATGTCTCCATTGACCACTGAACATACTTGTTAGGACAGCCAAGAACACCAAGGATATCTCGTTTTATGGGCTTAGAAAGGAACCAAACTTGTTGAATTGACACATCTTGACTTGATCCAACATTAAGGCATTAACTCTATGGATCATTCCAATTTTATGATCCTCACTTAGGATTTTCATTTCTAACGTGAGGTTTCTTCCCTCAAATTCCTAAAAATTCTTAACTATTGTCACACCAGATTGTCGTGCCCATCCATCTTTATATATTGGCAAACTAGATAAAAATAAATGCTTAATTTCCAAAATCATATGTATCATACGATGCATGCACATAACATCACCTACTAAAAGCTATTTGGTTAACAAGTTAACACAGAAGGAGGCCCCAAAAAAACCAACGGAAATTACAAAATCTAAGCAGCAGGAAAATCTGTAATGTCAGATAATAGCACAGAGGAGGGGTAAGAGAGAGAGCAGAAACCTCAACAAGATGAAGATTTGAAGCACGACTCAGGAGAACAAAAGCAAATTCTCCAATCTGAGCAAGTGAGATACCAACCTAAGTTGTCATGGAGACAGACATTTCAGTGTTCAGCATATGAAAATACGTTTAGTTAACCAATATGTCATCCAAAAAGTTGACCATGTTGACTTACAATAAATGATGTCTTAATGCTATACCCAAAGGCCTTTGTAACTATAGCAGCAACAGTAGTCTTAACAACTACAACAAGGATAACAGATGCCAGCAAGATATCCACGTGGTTCCAAAGGAAGTGCACATGTATAAGCATTCCAATACTCGATAGGAAGAGAGCTGCGAATAGGTTACGAATTGGTTCCACCTACAATATATAAACGTATTTCATTAGGTGTAACTCTTCATTTAATATTATGATTTGACTACCTAAATAGGGGATGGATCCTCTTATGTACTATTTAACATCACCATATCATGTGAGAGGATCATAACCATTCATGGTCAGATCAATGGAGATGATTTTTTCATTTCCTATCCCAACATTTTTTCTCTTTCATCTCCCATCATCGTTAATTTGTCCACGAATGGTTATAATCCTCCCATATGACATGGTCATGTTAAATAACACATGAGAGGATTTATTCCTGTAGTTCACAATTCAGAAGCAGCAAATCATCCTAAAGACATAACCATACATTTTTATAGGGAAAAAAAAAATTAATAGAGAAAAGGGAGGAAGTACAAGTAGAAGGATGATATGGAATCCTTCAAAACAAGAAAGTCTATACAAAGGGGGGAAAATGAAAATAAAGAATGCATAAATAGAAAGTCATCAATCATTAATGATACCTGGTCTAAAGTATGTTGAGCAAAGTCTGTTGTAGAAACCATAACACCAGCCATAAATGAACCTAGCTCAAGACTAAGGCCAAGCTTATCACTGCACTGGAAAGAGATTTACAGAAGTCAATAAAATGCACAGCATCACTACTAATTGTGAACTCCAATAAACTGCCTATAAGACTGATGTTATACAAGACCGTTGGGTTCCAAATCTTTTTTCTAAAACGGTAGGATGAAAACCACCACCACCACCACCCCCCAAAAAAAAAAAGAAAACTACACCGTAGAAAAATAATAAAAGTACCCAACAATATAATGTGCAATATGGAATTGCAGACAAATGTCATTAACAAGAATGCACGACTTTAACAGCAATCAATCAGCATATATTTTACTTACCCATGCAGATAACAAGCAGAAAGCAACAGCAGCTAGCTGATAAAGTTCATTTGTCTGGAGAGCAGAAAGGAAGAAAAATTAACTAATGAACTGCTAATAGTGGTAGAAAATGGTAGTGAAACAAATATATTTTAGCCTAACCTGAGATGAGAGCCGCATCATCAGTTTAAGAAAGCGAGGAACAAACGACCAAGACAATATAGATGTAGCAGTGAGATACAAGGACAACACTAGCAACCTAAAGTTGAAAACAATTAGATCATACCAAATGACAATAATTTGAATTTAGGACAAATTATAATTTAAACCCCACACCCCCCAAAAAAAAAGTAAAAATCTCTAAACTCTATAAATTTGATTAAAAACTGATGATGTAGAGGTCATATGCATACTTGTGATCATTCTCTTCACCAAAATCCAGTAACATGATACACCACATTTAACTACCAGTTCTATGTTTCTCATGTTTACCCACAGAAAAGTGTCACATCTTACCCAAAAGTTACAGTCTCTCCTTCTGTTATGTTTTATGTTTTATCCAGCTTAGAGGACAAATCTCAATATATCTTGCCAAGATTCATGTACTTTAAGCAGAAAAATCATTACGTGCAGTGTTTCTAAATGGTAACATCTTAAAGTTCGTATACTGAAGTTAATTTGGATGAAAACTTCAGGTAGGTAAAGTGTACCCATAAATTTAGGTTTGGCAAGCAAAAAGTTGTTCGAGCATGTAGCAACGTTATGAGATTCAATTGGCTTGCATTAACAGAACAAGTTGTTATTGATCATTAAGAAAAAGGGATTCTATGAAATGATACAGCAAATTCAGAGAAAGAAAGTGCATATATACAGACTTACAGTTTTCCCATTGAAATTATTCCTTGTAAAAGACCACTGTTACCACCCAAAACTGGGAGTAAAGCAAATAGTAAACCTACTGCACAATCCTGATATAAGAAGTGGTAGAGAAAAGAATGATACCCAAAGTTAAGTCAAACTTTAGAGCAAATTACTTTATGAAAAGCTATTAAGTTTCACATTTAAAACTCAACAAGAAAAATACCTGAAAAATAAGAGTTCCGATTGTAACTTGAACATGAAGAGCATTATTACTATTCCGCTCCACCAAAAACTTTATCACCTGGTAAAAGGTGAAAGTAAATAATGAATCATGGTTGGAATCTATTAAGCACAGGCAATAACAATAAATATTGTAAGTTCGGGATATGGTGTGAAAACATGCCACTGCTGTTGATGACATTGACAGAAAGGAACCAACAAAAACACCCTCAGACAATTTGGCTCCAAATAACTGCAAATCAAGTAGACAATAATCTTTAGTATCCACCACAACACTATCGTAACTCCTTAATTCAATTGAAGACCATACTAGACACAGTCAGCACCATACCATGGACAGAATGCCACACAGGAACATGAATATTACAATTTGAAGCAGCCCTCCAAGAACAGCAACAGGCCCCACAGCTTTTAACTTCATGGATAAAAAATTCCAAAACAGGTTCTCATTAGTAAATGAAAACAGAAAGAAAAGTTTTGTTAAATTACAGCCCCTAATCAAAGCCTTAGACTAGGATAACACATATTTCCATTCAATCTTAAAATCATATGGTTTGAGATTTAGCTAGATTCAAACTTATAACATGAAAATATGTGAAAGAAGTTTTTGCAAGACAAGAATGGCAAACCTTTGCCAAGGAAAACTCCAGCCCCAAAGCAAAGAGAAGAAACACTACCCCAAATTGTGCAACAGTCTCAACCTGTATAAAAGCAAGAAGAAAAAAAGGTTATCCAGTGCAAAATGATTGGGTGACAAAATAACAATTACAGCTTAAATTAAAATTAACAGTTCAAAAACCCAATGGAGATATTGTCCTTTCAATGTTTCTTCCATGGAAGGAGCAGGAAAGTCATGGACAATCAAAGATTATTCTATATGTTGTACTACCGATGTATAGATCACATTAATATGTTACTAGCAGCTGAGAGCTGTTAGATCAGTTTAACTTCAATGTTTAGGGCATCTTAGTAGTTTTCGAAAGAGTCTTTTATTAATTTTTGTGGTCCCAAATCAAGGTCTGTATTTACACTATGTGTAGGTCATACATACATGGTTAATATTAAGATTCTCAAAATCTTTTTGAAAAACTCCAGTTACATTAATGTAATGCTTCTTTAATATGATAGCAATTTTTATTTAAAAAAATCAGAAGGTATGAATCTTTTATTATTAAACTATACAATTTAATTTCTTCCAAAGATTGCTTAATGTAGCCTAAGACAATACATTACCTTCGTTTGGGCCTAAATCAGTCCTAGAATTGATCAAACCATTAAATCTATTTCAATGGTTCTGTGCATAGTAACCAACAGCCATCAATCGAGCCCTTAATGATCAACTTACCATTATAAATACTTAAATATACCCAAATTCCTAACCTTGATACATCTTAGAGGTCAAAGTCCTACCCAATAACAATTCCTTCAGGGTCCTATGTCAATTTTGTCACTACCACCCCTAGTCCTGCTTGAACAACCATCAGTACCCTAAGCGTACGATGCGGCAAATCAGTAAGAAAATCTCAATTTCTATAAGATTTTGGAGATAATGGATGGATAACCATTTGATGGTAGTGGAAACTTATGATCATAATCATTACAGAAGGTACTCGTATGGAGGAATCTAGATCTCAAGATTGTAAATCACAAAAATGTGGTCTTTAACCACTTAAGATAAGGGAGGCAACAAATTTTAACGGAGAAGAGGGATTAGATTAGGTACTTTTGCTTCGGCAAAACATAATAGTGAGTCGCTCATAACAACATACCTGTACCATTTCACTGATGAATTTCAAACCCCCTGGTCCAATAAGGGAGCCTGCAAGAAGATAGCCCACAATAACCTACAATATGTATAAAAAGGTAGATGAAATCCAACAGATCAATTATTACTTAAGTCCACTCAAATAAATCACTTAGTATCACTAAAATAGAATTTTAAAATGAAAATCAACTATTGCATGAAGAACATCAAATGTTAACAGACCGGTTGCCCCAGACAGGAAAAGACAATTCCACCAATGGCTGCAGAAACTATGACAACCACCAAATCTGATATTAGCCTGCATGAATGTGCAATTATCAAATTGTAGATTAAATACCATGGTAGAAAATAAATTGAACAAAATGCAGCAATACAAACAAATTTCAAGAACTACAACATACAGAGGCATCAGCATCTAATATTAAAAAAAAAAAATCATAAATTATGATCTTGGAAAAAAGGAAATGATACTTGCTAGAAAGCCAGCTATAGCTATCCCTTCAAATCCAAAACAAACCCATCATCTTGAGATATCAGGCCTCTCTACTTTAAGCACACAAAGGTTTAACTTGAAAGCAATTGGTTGAACCTCCAAGAGCAAATAAAGAAAAATCTAAGCCTATTTACTTTTCCAAATAAAAAATAAAAAAGCAAAGAAGAAGGGAAAAAGGTGATCAGTTTGTCATTTTCACAATTATATCTCCTAAAACTACTTGATGATTTCCAACATAGCGTTAAAATAACACATTCCATAATCCAGCAATACAGATCCATGGACAAAAGAAATTAGCCCAGGAACATTGCAATTTGTCCAAGTTTAAAGCAACTTCTTAGAATAATCAATTATCCTTCCATCAGTCAACTAAGCAGACAGAGAATTCCCTGAAAAAGTAATTACAATGATAAAAGTCATAACAGATATCAACCTCAAGTCCACTTGGAGTACAGGATATTTGGATTTCTTGTTTGACATCACAAAGACATTGTCCTGCCATACAGTTACATAAACAAGTAAGAAGATTGAAACATGAAAAAAAAAGTAGTTAACATCACAGTGAAGAACAATCCCAGAAGCTTCACATCACTTGTTAGCACACCTTTTTGTCAATCAAGGTTGTCACATCATCAGAATCTTCATTTTCCAGGGAGAACACATCTTGCAACTGAAATGATCTTGTGACACTAAAAATAATCATTCAAAAAGAAAAAAGTTATCAATGAATATAAGTTACATCCAATTATGCATTGTAAGTTGCAATCGAGAAACTACATCAGGCAACATATGACCATACTTTCCCTCATGTGTATCATTTCTCTTTGTTTTCTCATGTGTAATTTTAGCTACAGTCTCCAATACAGCCTGCAAAAGAAGACCAGATAGTTAACACTCATCTATACATTTAAAAAAAGAAAGTCTGAATAATCTTTACTTACAGAGATAACCAACTAAGGGAAAAAAAGGCAAGTGTGAATATGTCATAATATATTCAGTATATCTTATTAGACTATTTTAACCTATATTTGGAGTATCTACGAAGATATTTAAAATATAGCAGGGAATCAATTAGTCATCTAATTGAGGAAGCAATCTTGGGAGTTGTTTCCTAATTTAATTTATAATTCCTTATTTTTTTCATTATTTAATTAAGGTTAGTAGTCTTACTGCATAATTTGTATTAGAACACCAATGCTTATACTAGTAGTACTATACTTGTACTGGACCTAATTATTAGTATAAATAGGACTACCGGGTTAGAATTTTGTATAACATCATCATAGACCATACCCTCCTTCCCTACCAAATCAATATATTTTCAACAGCAAGAAGCCAAGATGTAGTAGTTATTAGCACAATATGAAAATGTCTGAGGGCAGCGTCAAGACAAAAATAGCTCAAACATCAATATTGGAACCATGCATACATCTAATATACTAGAGGAAGAGAAAATAGTATGAAAAGCTCATATTTTAATACTATAGATAGTAAAAGCAAATAGCAATAAGTAATCACTCTTTAGTCGTAGTGATGAAGACTTTTAAACTAATAGATTATGATCTGAGTGAAAAAACCAAACAGTTCCCAAACATACACACATTTCACTTTGAATGTATTATTTGAAATTGAAATTGACAGTTATAGAGTCCAGGCATCATTTTATACACAACGAAACACCAGCTTGTTTTCAGATGAAGTAATCTACTTCAACATTACTATTGAAAACCAGACTATCAGAGCTACCTGCTGATCAGCTACACTGCTATTGAAGCTGCTTTTATCAGATTCTGTAAAAGATAGAAAATAATAATTAGAATAGCATCCAAACAACTTAAAACAAATCAACGAGCTTCATGTTTCACATTTTGATCATTGACAACAGAATCTTATTTTTCATCTCTCAAGCAACAATTGGAAGTACATAATAAGAGTAACAACTAGATTATTATACTCAGAAATCATCCATGACAACACCCATATTCAAAACACAAAAAGACTGTTAAAATGAAACAGTAGAGCAACTAGTATAGAAAGGAAAAGATTATTAGGATAAATGACAGATCATATCCACGCCATACCAGTATTAATACATCCATGATAAATACATTTTAAAATACCAAAAGTGTCCTTATCAAGGAAAAAAGTATTGCTTCATATACCAGTATTAATACATCCATGATAAATACATTTTAAAATACCAAAAGTGTCCTTATTAAGGAAAAAAGTATTGCTTCATAAGCTCTGTGTGATTAAATATGAGGCAGTGAGGGGGCGAATGCGAAATTTTGTGCATCTCTCAACATGAATTTAATCTCAAACATGTCTCTCAACAAGTACAGAACATCTCTCCTACCATGACTTTCTGCTAATTTCAACAACTTAGAGCAGTACTATTCTGCTTCAAAGTTCAAACCTTGCCATTTATAACTTATGATATCACTTCATAGACCCAGCAGATCTAGATGCTATTAGTAATCAATGCACAACTAAGAGAATTTTAGCACCCCAGTTCCCCACTATCACTGAGCAGTGAAGATAGATTAATTTTACCCACATGCCCATTCACCTTCTTCCAGTAGATGTTACAAGTTTGGAACTCCTCGAACCATAATTTTTTTTCCAACTCACTATAAAACCACCTTAGAAGGTTCTCATGTGCACCATATTTTGCTCTATGCAAACAGACACCGTCTTCCAATAAGGCAGGAAAAGATACCCAAACTTCAAATGCATCATTTTCAATTGCATATTCAATTCAACAAAACAATTGGTTTAGTACTCCGGAACTATCCAGCTAACCCATCATGCTATTTTCTCGCTAACAGCAAAAAAGTCGCAAACTTTAACTATACCATCAGGCTATTATCTCGTGAACCAAACCAGAAAAATAAAAATTAAAAACTACAATGCAAAAATAGAAAAAATTAAATTAAAAAAAAAGGTAGAAAATGGAAAAACCTTCAGGTTGGTCATTTTCGGAAAATTCCTTCTCGAGAACGCGATCGAACATCTTGGCCAAGGTGCCATCGTTGGATTCGGGGGCAGAAGAGTTGAGCATGTTCCCGTAGAACCTCTCTCGTGTTTCCTTGTCGGATCTGGCAGGAGCGGAAACCCTAGCAAAGATCACGACCGAGAGAACGCAGCACCAGAACCCAAACATTTTCATCGTCATCGCGGTGGTGCAGCAGCAACGGCGAGTGAGTTTCGGTTTCCCTCAGATCGGAGAATTCAATTCCGCGGAAAACATGGAAGAAGAAGACGGAAACGTAATCGGGAACGGAATTGGAGATGGAATGCAATGGAGCCCAATGCGGAATGGAAACGGTCTTGTGATTTCAGATGTTGCTGATGCTGATGGTGGCACTTTCTGGTTAGGTTAGTTGCATTGCATTGTGTTATAGTGCGAGGTGTGTTTGCGTCTTTTGGTGGGGGAAAAAGTTGAGGGGCGTTTATGTAATTTAGTTGCTTTTATTTATTTTTCACCTCTTCATTAATTACATGTGATTAAAATTTAAAACTTGAACTCATTTCAAAAAACAGTTTTTCTAATTCCGAGAATTGATAAGGTTTGTTTTGTAAAAACAAATTAAAAATTGTAACTATTTTTTTTTTTTCTTAGAATCAAATTTATATATCATATTTGAGTTTTTTTTTTTTTTTTTTGATAACAGATTTATTTTTATTTGTGATAGGTTATTCTATCTATTTGTTTTTTACTTATCTTTGTCTATCATTCTCCAACATCATTAGATAAAAATCTAAATAGGAGAGAGAAATGATAAAGATAGTTGAGATTCCAATCTAATATTGTTGAAGAGTGGTAGGCAAAGATAAAAAAAAAGTAGATAAAATAATATATCTCTTCTTATTTTGTATTTTGACTTTTAAGTTTCAAAAAAGAAAAAGTAAAAATTAATAAGCACTTTTTATATATATAATTACTAGATATGTGATTGTGAGGTGGAGTGTTTGCAGTGGGATGGGGTAAAATTGAAATTTTGCAAAAATGTTTAACTTTTAATTTTAAAAAAAAAATCTAAAATTGTTATCCAAATACATAAAAAAAAATTAAAAGGAGTTTTTTTTCTTAAAAAAAAAAAGAACTTCTCTAAGAAAAAAGCTCATTCAAATAATATATTTAAAATCATTGGTTAAGCTGGAATAATCCTTATTAGTTTATCCATGTTTGATGGTTTAGTGATTAAGTTGAAACAAAATAAATGTGATTGGTGATTTTTCGTAATTTAGTGATTATTAATTGTTTGTGTTTTACTTTTACAATAATGTATTGTTTTGGTAGTTTTTCCTTTTCCAAGTTCCCTTGTTTAGTGAGAAGGAAGAAAAGTATGCATTTTGTTTTTATAATCTTTGTTGGCGGTTGGTTGGTTGTGTCTATTTCTTTCTCACTTTGGACAATTTTCATTTTTTATGGCATTGATTATTTGGTGGTTATGCCTCTTTGCTTTTGTCAAGTTGTATTTATGCTTACATGTGGTTTGATTATTATAACCATTATAACTTGAAATTTTGAATTCTTATATTGTATTCCACGTGAACCAAAATTAAACTCAAAAAGTAAGGATATTCCAAGAATTTGATACGATTCCTAATTCCCCGTAGCCGTTCAAGTTGAAATATTCTGGTTTAGAAGAAACGCCAAAATAGTATTGTTGAACAAAACAAATTATTATTATTATATCATCAACTATAATTAATTTTTCATTTATATTAATTTATACAATTACTAGTATGTTTGGATTTTGTGTATGTTTTTTTTTCATTTCTGTCTGTGACAGCAAAATATATATTTCATAATACTTATTAATATATATTTTATAATAGGTTTATGAAGATAAAGTTATCTCCAATAATTCTAAAACTACGTTATTTTAGTGTTATTTGAGATAATTTTATCTTTTTTAACAGGAGAAATATTTTTCTCTTTCACGATATATATTCATTTATTTCATAATATTTATTAATTTATACAAGATAGGATTATATTTATAAACTTTTTATTTACAAACCTTACAAATTATACTATGTACTTCCGAAAATACATTCGGTTAGGAATATTCTTCCGGAAGTATATTGTGTAATTTGTAAGAGTTTGTAAATATAACATATCCGATGAAAGTTATATATACAAATTTTTTGTTTATATATATATGGGGTTTATATTTTTACAACTCAGCTGTTGTGCGTGCAGCAATCAAATACTTGCCATATATATACTTGAAAGCATTAAATGCAGAAAATCATAACAATACAAAGGATGAAAATATTAAGTGTGAAGAATCATAACCATACATCTGTCATTATTGTACGTAAAGTGACTGCAAAAATAATTTTACATATATATATCACCCGGAGCTTTTAAATTAGCAGTTAGAAACTTGGCAATCATTATTTTGTGCACGACAAAAAAATATTTAACTACCAGTTTCTTTTTAGTGAGGTTTCTGTATTTGTGTATCTATACTTTTTAGTTTTCTTAACTATGATATTGTAAATAAAAATATAATATTCAAATTTTAGACGGAATCTTTTTTACTTATTACAGGCATCTTTCTCTTTGAGGTCTCATGATTTTCATAGGAAGACGTTGAAACCTAAATTTCAAGAAAGTTTCAACTTTCAAAGTGCAAGAGCCCTTGTGGTATTATTGTTTTGGGAAATACATATTGCATCGCATTGAATACTTGACGGTGATACTTTATGTATAACAAAACATGATACAAATTTTATGACCCCTATGATGTGATTTGATGATACACACTTAACCATCAAAATTAAAGTCCTTCTCTAAGTTTTACCGTTTAGTAATTATTTATTTTTACACTTTTTTTCCCGTTACACATGTCAAATGATAGTCGTCGGGTCACTTAATCCATCATAAATTGTGTAATAGAAAAGCTAGAGTAACTTCGTGTGCATTGCAATTAGGTATGATCATTTTCACCACTATCCACTTATTTAGTGCCTGTTTGGATCCTCTTATTTTTAAGCTAGAAGCTACTTATAAGCATAAGCTAGGCCAAACAGATTTTAGGAAAAGCTCTTATAACGAAAAGCTCTTTTTTTTATAATGAAGAAAAAAGCTGAAAATTAAAAGCTCCTAGGAGGAGCTTTTTTTTAAGCTCTTATCTGTTTTTCTTGAATTGTGTGCTTTTTTTTAAATGAAGAGTGATAAAGATAGAGAGAAAGATAATTTTCTTGAAATATGTGCTTTTAAGTAATTTTTAAGCTAAAACTTTTATGTAATTTCCAAACAGCTTTTAGCTTATTTTTTTAAGCTCTTTTTTTTAGCTTTAGCTTATAAGTAGCTTCTAGCTTAAAAATAAGAGGATCCAAACAGGCTCTTAATAGGAATACAACACAAAAATTTAAATTAATCCCTTTTTAAATTAGTGTCGTCTTGATATGAATAAAAAATTGATATGATATTTTTTATATCATATTACATTTCAACCGGCAAATACAAAATTCACAAATATTAATCTTGTTATAGATTATTTGTGTCATGTCAACATGATATTAATAAAATCAACATTTAGTATACATGTTATTTATATCATATCGTGTCATGTCATGTCATATCGATTAACATAATAAATTATATACTTTGAAGTTGACAGATTATTAATACTTTATTATTATCGTTTACATCGGTAAAATAAATGAGTCGTATTCATGTCGAAAGTTTTGATCTATTTTTAAATTCGTATGGTATTTATGTAAAAAATATGGGTTCACTTAACTGCAGATAAGTTATCTACAATAAGTCCAATACGATGTTGTTTTGGAGCGAAAATCATGATATTTTTGTAATTTTAATTTATTTCAGGGTTATTATAGTCTTTATAATTATAATTTTTAAATTTTTCAATCTCAAAACGATGTCATTTTGAAAGTAAATGCAAATAATTTATCTGAGAAAAATATATTCATATTCCTGTCAAATTTATGTAATGTATTGTTAATTATCAATTGGAATTGTCATTTTGTATTTATTATGTAATACTATATAAACTCAATCTAACCCGTTCAAGTAGCTGACATTAGCCGAGTACCGATCGACTGGATCGAGCCCGTGAAAGATCCAAGTTTAATAAATTAGTCTATTGTCTTCATTCAAAGTGGTTGTGTGTGTAAAAGAACTCAGGAACGTGCCATCCACAAGTTCAGGAACACACGTGCAAGTCAATCCTCTTTTATTATCTCACCCACTTGGTAGCTGTGAAGCAAAGGAGAAGCTAGACACAGAGAAAGAGAGACCCTTTTCAATGGAATCTGTTCTAAGCCACGTTGGTGCAGGTTTATGCTATGGCATAACACCATTGAAGGGGTTAGGTGAGAGCAAAAGGGGAGTTTTAGGTTCCCGATTCAATTCTTGTTCCTTTGGTGTTGGTGGCTTTGATGGTAAGAGAGCAAAGCGCATGGTGTTGGTGAAAGCAGAAGCTGTGAGTATAAACCCAGATATCAGGAAGAGTGAAGATAAGGTGGTGGATTCTGTGGTGGTCACAGAACTCTCCAAGCCCCTCACAGCTTATTGCAGGTAAGACTCAATTTGTGAAACTTCCCTTTGTGGTTAATTGTATCATTATGCCTTCTGTTCCAATACCCCTTAATTTCTGTTATGTTACTAGCGAAATTAACATGTGTATTGCTTTAAAATTGTGCTCTATTAAACCTCTAATTAGAAAAAGAATTTGATTCCGGGGGCTAATTTCCTTGTCATCTAGATATATAAAATTATTAACGTAGTCTCGTCTATCAGTTTAAGCTTTTGGGTTAAATTAATTTTTTACACAGTATCAGAACTTAGGTATTACTGTTCTATCCTCATCGTCCCCCACTTCATCTTTGTGGAATTTCTTAGCACAAGTAGGATTGTGGGACTGCATCATCCACCCTTTAAGTCCAACGAACTCTTGTGTGAGAGGACATGTTAGAGATATATAAAATTATTAATATAGTTTCACCCACCAGCTTAAGCTTTTGGATTGAATTGGTTCTTTACATATAATTTACACTTCTGATATTAAGATACTTTCTAAATTTTATTGTCCTTTTACTTGTTCAAGAAACCTTGTTTTTCAAGTCTTCAAGATATGACATTAGGCAATAATGCATGCTGAAGCATTCTTAGATTTGCTAGATTCATCTAATTGTTAAGTCAAAAAACTGAATATCCATCTTTCATTGGTGCAAAGAAAACAAATGGCCTAGGGATTGGTGGTTGAATAATGTTTGGAGAGGTGGAGTTCTGCAGAAAAATCTAGAAAAAAAACTACTGTAAAACATGTCATGAAAAGGAACATGCTTTCTGTAGTTTGTCTTTAACACAGTATCAATGAGATGCAGGCCTAAATGATCCTCTATATCATTATCTATTTTTAAGTAACATGCTAACACTGCTTAGGTTACGATATGCTGGATTAGTGACCAAGGTTTTCCATGCCTTAAAAAAATCCAGAGGGCACGAAGTTGCTGTGTATGATCCATAATCCTAACCCTTCTAAAATTTTGTAGGCAAGATGATCTTTAGATGCTTAGCCCAGCTGGGAATATACCGAACTGAAGTGTCTTGAGAAAGTAGCATTTATTGTAGTTGCTCAACTGAAGTCACACCTTCCATTTAGATAAGGAAGCTATGAGAAGCATATTGCTCCATTGTTGAACTTTGGGCAGTTTACCAGATGGAAACTGGCATTTAGCTGCAGAGTGGAGTTTATTACACACAGCCAATACTAAATTTAAGTCATCATCTGTCATTAAATAGATCTTTTTGTATTCTAGAAATTGGATTTATTATCTTTGGATGGTAAGAAAAGGTATACTCTGCTAAAGTAGTTATGGCAGTCCATTATATCCTTGGATCTCTATAATATTGTGCTAGTCATTAAAAGATGGATGAGCTTTGAGCGGTAACAATTGTCACTTTTTGGAAAAAATGCAAAGGTAATATTACGTACAAGGATTTTTCTCATCCCTATCCTTGCAAGTCGGGGTTTAATGGGAGTGATGTTTTTTATGTGCAAAGGTTCACTACTATTGCATTTAATATGAACTCTCTTCAGGGAGGAACTTTATAACTGTCATTCTTTACTCTATATGTTGTTCTTGTCAACCTAATTGGAAGAGAATATCATACAAAGGGTTACATAGGAGACTGTGGCTCAACAAAGGGTGGTTTGCTTAGTTTTGTGTTTTTGTTGTATGAAATTTGATCTAAATTTATTAAATATCGAAGCCCTATTATTGACCATTCTTATGTTTAAAAGAAAAAAACATACTTACATTCAAGCTCACATGTATAGACACAAGCTCCATGTGAAAGCCTTGATAGTATTACTACTTTGAAGTCTCAATTAGCAAAAAACTTGTGTTAAGTGTAAAGTCTTGAATTTTCCCTGTTTATTGTTTGTGTTTGATGTAGTTTGAACATTGATAGTTACGTGTATCATGTTTAAGTTCCAAAAAACTTAATCTTTCTGGGTGCTTGGGTGCAGATGTTGGAGATCAGGGACTTTTCCTCTGTGTGATGGAAGCCATGTAAAGCATAACAAAGCCACTGGGGATAATGTTGGGCCTCTTCTTTTGAAGAAGTGAAATTATGATGGTCTCGGCTTGTTTTATTAGTCAAATTAAATTTTCAAACGAAGTTTGCTGTGCATCAGACTTGGCATTTCAATGTTAGAAATAAAACGTGGCTTGTGCCGTGATTCCTTTTTCTGTTGGTTTTATATATCTGTGTATTAATTTTATTGAGGTGAGTTGCCTTAGTGGCAATGTACTACCATGTATGGTGATTTCTGAGATTGAGAGGTACATGCTTTGCTTTGGATATTTTCTTCCATGCTTTTGTGCATAAGAGACTTGACATCTTAACAAAATTTGCAGAGGTCCTCCTGGAGATCTAGGGACAGTGTGTCTTCGTGTTTTGTATCATTTAGAATCAGGCAATTCATCCATCATGCCCCGGATAAGATTTAAAAAGCTTAAGCATCAGTTGTGTGTCATTCTGCAAATCTTGCCTTGTCCTGGACTTGTGTGACAATTGGTCTTTAAAAGATGATAGCCCCATTTTTATTAAAGACTCTTTTCACCGTCAAATCAAGAGTGTGAACTGTGAAGTACAAATCTAAAATAATGCTACATAACCACAGTTCTAGTGGCATTGATTGAGATCTAGGGTATTATGTGAAGATGATCCCTTAAGTAAACCAAAGTATTTGTTAAACGCCAAAATGTAAATGACAAATTCTGTTTTCATTTCATCATTTTTTTACGTCAAAAAAAGAGGTTAAAGTAGTAATACAAGATCAGCTACCATGAGCCCCACACAACCTTCAATTGAGAATGGCCCTTCAGGACATGCTGCTACAGAAATTTCTGGTTATTGAACCTTCGTAATTGTACATAATGTAAACAACAAAAGACATCATAATGAAAGATGATTGATAAAAATATCAGCATGTGCCCAAACTGCACTAAAATTATGTCTTCATCCAAGTCAAATAAAGCTTCTTAAACAATCCCAATAAAAACAACTAAATACGTCGTTTCTTTGGGAGTCTGCAGCCATTATGAGGACGTCGAGTGGTGTCTTCAATATATACAATTGGATTTCTATCCCCTCGAGAATCAGTAAATCCCTCCCTCCAGCTCATTATGGCTTGCCTTTTTCTCCTAAAATGAGTAAATCCTTTCACTTTCATTACAACAGATTTCAACCCCAAAGCCCTAGCCTTTCGTCCAACAACTTCTGCAGTTGCTTCAGCAGCATACCTAGAAAGCTTTTGCCCTGCTTTCATGTCTTTCAAGGAGGAACCGGCAGAGCCCCTGAGTTTTATATTTCCTTTAGAATCTGTTACAGTAACAAAGGTATTGTTCCGTAACATCTTTATATGAACAAAATCCGCATCCTGCTCATAATGATATGGAGAACCCCCCATAAAATCCTTTCGATCTTCCTCTATAATTCCTCTAACAAAGTCCATAGGCCTAGAATTCTTGCCAGTCTCAGCATCATTGTCGCTTTTGGAGTTTATGTTCTCTCCATCCCGCATCTGATCCAGACGGACATTCGCATTTGCATTCACATTCTGGCTCAGAGCGCTTCTGGAGTTTATGTTCTCTCTATCACGCATATAATCTGGACGTGCATTTGCATTCACATTCTGGCTCGGATTCCTCCCACTCCAACCCCAATTTGAGCTAGAAAATCGTCTAACATGTCCTGCAGTTTCAAAAGATTGAATAAGACCCCTAATAAGACTATTGAGACGACCTGGAAAAAACACTAAACCTTTACTTGCAAAATTAAATGATAAAGTGATTCAAGGTATCCATCACTACTGCTACCACTCCTTTTCTGTTTTCCCGATTTCAACATATTCTAATTCCATGATAACAATATGTGAGCTGAATGTTACATCAATCCATCTCAAACAATCCACTTTAGAACTGAAAACACATAATTCAGGAACACCCAAATAAACAGAGCAACCAATCACTATTGCACCAACCTTAAGCAGATATGTGTGTGTGTGTACAATCCACTTTAGAACTGAAAACACATAATTCAGGAACACCCAAATAATCAGAGCAACCAAATATGTGTGTGTGTGTGTCCAATCACTATTGCACCAACCTTAAGCAGATATGTGTGTGTGTCTAAGCAGATATGTGTGTGTGTCCAATCACTATTGCACCAACCTTGTGTGTGTGTGTAAGCAGATATGTGTGTGTGTCCAATCACTATTGCACCAACCTTGTGTGTGTGTGTGTGTGTGTGTGTGTGTGACAAGCATGAAGAAAATCCAATCCAAGTTCACTGAGATGACCTGCATTTAACAGAAAGCAGTGACCATGAAGGCACGGTGTACCCAATCTCGAATTCAACGTCACACACCATTACATGATTCTAAAGAAGAAAGTGAAATTTGCTCCTTTCAACACCATTCAAAAAAGGGAGTCACCATCCCTGCAGCTATTATTGCTATTACCATCAAGAGGTCCTCGATTAAATATTCTATGAAAATATGTTGATTGTGTTGCTTTAGTCCCAAAAAATTTCGGGCTATACAAATTGGTTCACAAAAGAATAAACTTGTTAGCAAGTTAATAACTCTGTTAAGTTAAACTTGTTAACAAATTAACAACTTCAGAAACCAGTTTATACATACGGAAACTTTCGAGGACTAAAGCAACACAAATCAGAGACTAAATTGCATATTTACTCAAACGTTATATCTTGAGATTCTTTAACCTAATTCAGCAGCCACTGATCCAGCAACAACCTCAGACAAAAAGGTTTTTCATTGTTATTTTATTCTTTTCGTTTTGAAAATAATAAACACTGTCTCTATCTATCTACACATTGAAAGGATGCAATCAAAGAACTTATAATTCAATCACTATGGTTTTCATTTCCCACAGTTTCGAGCAAAGAAATCATAGACGGGTCGATTCGTTTTCCGTTTCAAGAGTAACGAAAACGAAGGCAGAGAGATTCGAATGTTACCGTCGTTTTGAGGCAACCACGTGAAGCGGTGAGATTGTAGATTGGATGGAAGTGATGATTTGGGTGCGAGAAGAGTAATGAGGGAAGATCCACGGCCATGGCGAAAAGAAGAGAAATAACGATACATTGTCGTTGGAAACTAGGGTTTCAGTTTGATGAGCTCAGATTCTGATTATGTGTTTGTTTCTTACGTTGTTCTTTTTTCTTTCTTTTTTTCAGTTCAATGATACTATGCTTGTCTTGTATGGGCTCGTGTTTGATATTATTTTGGTTTCATAAAAAACTTTTAAGCTGTTCATGTTGTTGGGCTTGGGTCCAACACCTAACGGATAAATTAATGTATAAATAACTTATAGCCGAATGATCACCACTTTGCGGAAGCGAATTGCCAATCGGGATCTCCAACTCCACCAACCCATCTACCTCTGTTCTCACTTCCAGAAGAAAACCATCGTACTCTTCATCCATGTTAAAAAGAGGAAAAAAAAATTGTGACTTAAAGAAAATTATAAAAAAAAATAGAAAAAATATTTGTCCTTTTATAAAATATAGAATTGTATTATTTTAAGTGAGAGAAAAACACAAATTAATATTTTTTATTTAAAATTTAAATTAAAAAAAATCATCTACTTTCTCCCCATAATTTTTATTGCTTGTGTTTTTTTTTACTTAAAATTATATAATTTTATGTCTTTTAAAATAGGGTTTAGTGTTTGTAATTTTAAATGACATAACTTTGTATCATTTTTAATAAAACAATGTCGTTTTGGTGTGTTTTGTCAATTTTTCTAATTTATAAAATTAGAAATAAAAATAAAATGAAGGAGAGAGAATGTTAAAACATACCAAAACGACATAGTTTCATTAAAAATGACATAACTTTGTGTCATTTAAAATGACAAACATTTTTCCCTTTAAAATAATACATCAAATCCGAAAAAATATGGATTAAAATAGAAAAAGAATTCCCACTTCCAGATAAGTTTTTTTTTTTTAAAAAAACTTTTGTGGCTTGTTACTATTCCTATTACACGAATTGCTTTCGTCAGAACCGTTTTAAATTATTCCATATGTATTGTTGCTTGGCTTTGTTTTTGTAACATGTCTAAATCTAATTGATTACCTAGATACACCTTTACAAATATATTTGGCAGATGATAGAATAATATGAAATAGATTTGAAATATATGTAGTTACATAAAATATTAACATTGAAAAGACCATCCTATTTGGAGATATCTTTGTTCAATTTAGATGAATGAATCTATTAAGAGAAACTGGTCCACTCTACAAGTGACCAATTTGTAAACGGCAATTGCAAGAAAATGAGAACATTCTTTACTGTTCTAAGGTAGATATTGACCGACAATCTATCCACAAAATTATTCTAGAATAGACTATGAAAACAACCTGACCACAATGTAAAAGTTAGTCAAAGAGTGGTTAAATCTTTATGAAAGAAAAATATATTATGAACATAACATACATACTTAGAATCATATAGAAGTTGGTGCGGAATTTTGAATCTTTTAATTAATTTATTCATAATTAGGAGCCTTCGTGAAATGGTTTTAGTAATTCAAGTTATTGTCCACTTTTTTAATTTTGTGAAATAAGCTTGACTTTGGTGAATTTTTACTTTTTTGATTTAATGTTCTTGATGTAGCAATAGATATTTGACAATATATATTCTCTTATTCTCGAAGTAGCAGTAAGTGTCTCATAATCCTAAATAGTAGTGGGTGTTTTAAAAATTTCATTGGATATTTGAGAAATTATATCATTTTGTTCCTGAAGTAGTAATGAAGTTCGACAACAATCCTTATTTTTAATTTAAGGTTTTTTCCGTATGGTGTTATGTCAAATGTTGAAAAAGCCAAAAAGCCAAATTTTCACATCCTTAAATAAGTGAAAATAATTATAATTTTAGACATGTTGGTTCAAAAGTATTGCTTGAAGAAAATGCCAAATCTATGAAACCTCTAACTATTTGAGAGCTATGAGTGCGACCAATGATATAACCCTTAGAAGGGAGGTTGAAAATCCAACCTTGGGTAAAATCACGAAAAAGAAAGAAGCTAGCGGTGAATCTCATGCCATTGAAAATACGCCTACATTATATACATCTCGAAAGGATCGCACAAAATGAATGATTTTTCTTGGTCATCATTTTTATGAATATAATGGTATAGTTCCTAAAGAATTATTACTTTAGACCATGATTGAAAAGATCTAACAGACCTGATGAATAATTTGAAATAAAATATTGAGAGAAAATATTATTTATATTTTATGTCTATTGAATATGAAGAATCAAAGTGATGAAAATGACCATGAAATAATTAACTAGCTCATATGCTTTTAAGCTTATTCCTCTCTTGAACTTATACATGGATGTGAACCTGATATTTCTCGTTTGCGCGTTTTTTGTTGTATTATATATGTCCTTATGTCATCTGAAAATTAGATATTTACGTGAGTTTTTTGAGACTCAATACAGAATCAAGTACTTGGAACCGATGATGGGCGACTTGTTTAATACATGATTCAATGATTAAATATTCAATGAGGGACATTTTCCAGCATTAGTGGGAGAAAGACAGAAGCTCAATGAATCCCGAAAAATTATTTTAAAAGAAAAAATAAATGAATTATTTTGGTCCACGTACAAGTATAACTAAGCTTGAAGTTTAAAATATCATTAACTTGCAAATTTTAGTAAAACAAATGCCAAATATATTTATTGATCACAAATGAGAGACTAAAAAGAATGAGCCACTTGTAGTAGAGAATTTAATGAGATAAAATATGCTTGAGTATAGTCAATGTCGGAAGCGTGAATGACCTGTAGGGACTAAAGATATAAATCTGCGAAAAATAAAAATTAGTTGCTCGTCGCGCCTCTTGAATAGATTAATTCCAAATAAAAAAAAACCGGTAAAACAAATGCAGCTGCTAATTGCAACAACCTCGAGAATACAAAACAGCCAATATGAACGTCATGGGAAACAACGATGATTTGGCTAATGTTGACATAAAAGTTGCAATACACTATAGTAATATGGGAGAAAAATATTATAAAGTTATAACTGTCGTCAATGACTCATTTTCCTTTTGAGTAGCTCTTGTTGTCTCAAGAGATAATATAGATATAGAATCCAAAACCATTCAAGAATGCAGAAGCATTCAGATTAGAATGAATGTAATGAGGCAATTAAAGAAGAACAGGGGTTTTCACAAAGATCCTACATCAATTATGATGTTTATTCTCCCATAATAGTTCTATTATGTTCCGTTACTTGAGCAGTATGGCAACTAAAAGCTCATTTTGGGTGCAGTGGGAGTACCAACTCCTTTCCGTTAGACAGATCAATTGAAGGTATATCATCAGAAACGCGGAAGCGCATCGTACCGATGTGATAAGGAATGAAGCACACCGCTTTGATTACCTGAGATGAAGTAGCGAGCGTGATAGTTTCTCACGTTCTGTTCTCCTCCTCAAGCCTCACGATCTGCAGCAACGCACCACGAACGGTCGCAATTCCGCTCTACGGTTGATCTTTCAGGCTATGACTCAAGGGGATTAGGGAGTCGTGTGGGCAACCGTTCAGATGATGAACGTCTGCCTCTTTGTGTTTCTGATGTCTGTAACCCTAGGAGGCACTAAAGAGAAAAGATAGTTTATATACTCTGCCCAATCCAAGACTAATCCTAAGCTTCATGGGTTGAAATTAGTCTTTTGAGCTCACTCTCACTAAAGCTATTGGGCTTAAGTGAAAAGAGCATATTAAACCCAACAATCTCCCACTTGCTCTTTTGGACACAAACTTGAGTTCATAAACTCAAGACTATGTAGCCCATAAGCCATCATCATCTGATTATACAACCTGTCCCTTGTCTCAAGCTAGCCTGGGGATCTACCATCTGTTATTAATCAAGGCTCCTGATAATCAACGAATGATTATCTAATTCGGTGCTACTCCACTAAAAGCCCGAACTTGAACTCCAAGATTAACAACACTTATAACATGAATATGCATCGCCCCTTTGTAGAATGTCTATAATTGATTGACAAGTTTTCTATAGCTCAATCAATTATTTATTCCCTTGACTATGATAGTTTCTCTAATGGATTACATGCACTGACCAGTGTCTTTAATATCCAAGTACCGAAACATATCAAGGGGACATATCCTACAAATTCCATGTTGTTTATCTCATAAATACCAATAATCAAATAATCTCACTCCCAAAATACTGAGTTATTGGCCGTCAATAGATCGAACCTCACCCGTTGGTAAATCAAAGAATGAAAACTATTTGATTACTATTTATAATAAACTCAGGATTAAGAGCAATCACATAACTATAGTTAACTGAAAATTTGATACCTTATGACAGAAAAACAACCTTAATCAAATCTCTCCTTGATCCTTTCAATGTGAATGTTAATTCACACCAATATTTTACAATGATTCGGACAAAATCATTTCATGAAATATTGCAGCCTGAATAAAGTGCCCAACTTTATTTAACGGCTGTGACTCCATTCATCAATTGTGAGAACCTATGATCATGTCCTCCATGAACGTATCCATATGATCATATACTCCACAATTTGATCCGGACCTTTATGTTTGTAAATAGTGCGCAAAATAAATAAATAAAACCTTATTTATGAAATTCAGAAAATTATTTTATTGTTTCATCATCTTACTCCAAGAGCACAATGAAACCAATAACTCCACTTGCTTAATGCAAGTCTGGGATCCTCCTAAGACCCAAAGAAGTAACATGCCTCTCGAACACAAGTTCAGGCAAACTCTTAGTAACTGGGTCTGCAAGATCCACCTCTAATGCTATCTGAGTTTAGTGAAAAACTCATAGCTCGAGGTTGATTTTCTTGAGTCCATATCCACTTGAAATAACTGAATTTTTGAAAACTCAGCTTTTCAAGACTCCCACTAGAATATACCAGCATATAATCTCTCGTTCTCCAAATATACTTGAGTACATGCTTAACAATAATCTTAGTGTTCCTCTATATCCAGAATGGTACCATCTCACTATTTCCACTGCGTGACAGATGTCTGGTTTAATTCCCAACATGATATGCATGAGTCTACCTTTGCCAAAGCATAAGATATCTTTCTCATGCATTCTTCCTTCTTAGAAGTCTTTGGTTACTCCTTAGGAAGACGAATTCCACATCTGAGAATTATAATTCTTCTCTTAGAATTCTCATGTTGAATTTTGGCAAGAGTTTTGTCAATGTAAGTAGCCTAAGGTGATGCCAACAACTTATTCTTCCGGCCCCATAAGAGTTTTATACCAAGAATATAATTGGCTTCCCCAGTACTTCCATACCAAAACACTAACTTAGCCAACTTTTTATGCTTGATATTACCTCCACATTGTTTCCAATAAGGAGCATATCAGCTACATAAAGTACCAGAAAAAACTATTGTCTTTGGTTGGATCCTTTACATACAAATACACATCATTCATCAAGGTTCTCTCAAAATCAAAATTATATAACCTGATCAAAACTGATGTTTCAAGACCTGGATGCTTGCTTAAGTCTATGAAATAGACTTTCACAACTTGCATATCGTGTGTTCCTACTCATTTGCTATAAACCCTTTTGGTTGTTGTATGTAGATATCCTGACATCCAACTTCCAAAATGAAATCTCACAATTGAGACTTATAACAACTAAGAGAATCTGGATAGACTCAAGCATGGCGTCTGGCAAAAATTGCCTCCAAGCTAGCTTTGAAGGTTTTTACCTTTCTGTCCATCCTCTCTTTTCCTTTTATGTCCACATGCACCTTGTGGGTTTTACCCCTCTTGGTGTCTTTACTAGGACCGAACGGAGTTGAAATACAAGTATTTCATCTCATTGTTCATAGCTTGAGCAACACTTGATCAACAACATCTTCTAGTGCATTATCGTAACTAGTAGGATCAATATCACTCAACAAGAGACAACTTGAGAGTTAACAAGGTTCTCTCCCACTACGAATGTACTGCACTAGATCTTGTGTATTTATAGGTAAAATCAAGAGTGGGTCAAATGATGGATCTTCAATTTCTTGAAGATCCGCTTATACTTGATATTGTTCCTTTACATGTGATACTAATATTTCTACTAGTTTCACTTATATATTATCATGTTGAATTTCCAATCATGGTTCTCTTGTTTGTTCACTTAGAGATGTATTTATCCCTTCTTGAACAATCAAGGGAACAGTGGATGAAGCTTCTACAGATTCTGAAAATTCTTGATCTGAGATAAATCTCATCAAGAATAACCTAACTTAAGAGCTTATAATTTCTTATCTAGTCCTCATTTAAGAAAATCATGTGAGTGCTCACTTAGATTATCTTGTCCTTAAGACTAAATAAGAAATCATCCCTAGTTCTCTTAGGGTAGCCAAAAGATATGCACTCTTCCATACAAGATTCCATCTCATTTGACTGCTGTTGTAAGACGTGTGCCGTAGCACCCTAAATCCGAATATGGTTTTATCTGGGCTTGCACCCTTTCCATAATTCTTTAGGTGTCTTTACAACAAACTTTGACGAAATCAAGTTAAGAAGGTACATTTCCTTCTCTTAGGCATCTCCCTTGAACAACATTGACAAAGATGAATAACTGAACATGATCTTTACCAAGTCTAGAAATGTTTGATTTTCGCATACTACAACTTCATTCAACTAACGCGTTCTTAGAGTTGACAGTTACAAAAACTATCCCCTCTTAAATCAGGTAAGACCTGAACTTACCAGACAGGTAGCCAACACTTTAGTCAGACCAAAGTGTTTTTGATTTGAACACCTACATGCTTTTCTGCCTCAGACTAAACCTCTTGAAATTTCCAAAAGCTTTAGACTTATGGCGCACTTGTTCTTGGTTTATTTGTCCAAATCCAGAGTAAACATTCATATAATGAAGTACTCATCACTTCTTCTGGTCTGAACGCTAAGTGGTCCACATACTTTAGTATATACCAGTTCCAGTTGAATAGTTGCGCAACCCTTTTTGGCCCTTGTAGGATTGCTTGGCCACTTTACCTTCCAAATAGGACTAATATGTAGCTGTTAGTTAAAAGATTATTGAACTTTCAGTCCCTCTTTTAACTATAACATGTTTCCCTCTTTTATTTCTTTGGTGAAAATCCTTGTTCATCATCCTTTCCATTCAACACAAAAATTTAGGGGGTATAGGACAAAGGTAATAACGACTATTTAAACAATGTACCAGAACAAACAAGGCGAAGATGAACTTCGAAATGTAACTGAGGAATCAATTGCATTGTCAAACCATGTTTTAACCAAAACAACTAACAAAAATTGAATTCCTCTTGAAATCTGGAACAAATAAACAGTCACCCAAAACCATAGTCTTATAAATAACTTGTCCTACTGCAAATGCAGACACAAGTTCCCATTTTCAAGCTTAAAATATCTATCTCCATTGCTGACAGGTGTGCCATGTTTGAACTACTACAAAGAGTAACAAACATAATCAGTGATTCCTGAATCAATAATTCATTCACTGATCAGGCCTTGATATGCCCATGTCTGGTTCTTTTCATCACCTCTGGGCAATTTTCTTTCAGTATCCCTTCACTCTGCACTTGAAGAACTTGCCTTGCGGCTTCTTCATAGCAAATGGTTTGACAACTGATAACCAAATCATTTTGTTCTTGTTACCACCCTTGGGTTTCCCTTTGGATTTAACAAGACTCTTAGCAAAACCTGCACCGTCTGCATTCTGTCTAGCAGAGCTGCTAGACGCAGCAAACATGTCATTAAGAGTCTGAAGCATTTCTACTCCACTCTTAATCATGTACACTTCTTCTGCAAGTATTTGGAAAGACTGACAATAATATAGCAGTGAACTACCATATCTGCCCTTTCCTAATCTGAGAAATGCATCTTAGTTTCCTTAGACGCATCCTCTGCGGGTTGCTATGGCCCTCGCATTGTTAGGACAAATTTTAGCTTTCATGTTTTAGAACAATATCAAAGATTTGCTTTTCACTTATTCATAGTTGGTACCATCTAGAGGTTTTCGACTCAAAATCATTTCTAAGATATTTTCTGAAAAACATATAAAGCACATAATTACAAACAAATAATGCAATAAACAAACGAAGTGCAAGTAGATTCTCATAACTACTCTTGTTTATTGTTAACAATCCTTTAGTTTATCTTTACAAGGCTTACGATGGGCAAGTCACTTGTAAAAACCAAAATTGTTATTTGGGCCTTCAGTGCCATTGCCATAGCCTCGATGGGAAGGTTAACAATTTTACCAAAGATGAATGTAATTAACCATTGTTTAATTTCAAAATTATCCTTAGTGTCTAAGCATTGCCGACGATGGACCGTACAATACTTTACTAAAATTTTAAAATTATTAAGATTTAATCTAGTGAAATCTGATTATCCTTATTCGATGGGGCTTCTACGATAACCATTTCACTAATAATCCCACAAATGGAGCCCGCTGGTTTTAAAATTAATTAATTTTTAAAACCTTCACCCATTCAACATTTTTGTTTGAGAATTTTCATAAGCCTTGTCGAATTCATTGTTTAATTTCAAAATTATCTTTAATAACTTAGTATTAATGACGATGGGTCGTACAATACTTTATTAAAATTTTAAAATTATTAAGGCCCAATAAAATCCAATCATGCTATTCCGTTGGGGCCTCACATGATTATTTTATTGATAGGCCCACAATGCGCCTGGAGGTTAAATTAATTTCTTAATTTAAATCTCCTCCCATAATTATTTAGGTCCAATCTAATAAAATCCAATCATGCTTATTCGATGAGACTTCACATGATTATTTTATTAATGGTCCTTATAATGCGCTTGAAGGTTAAATTAATTTCTTAATTTAAATCTCCTTCCATTCAACATAAGCAATATTTTCCAATTTCCAAGAATTATTTAATTGAGAGTATCCTTTGTTTGATTTCAAAAACTATGTAAGCTAGAGCGCCGATGAACGTGCATCACTCAACTTATCTAAATTTTGAAATCATTAAGGTCCTAAAATCTGGTCATGATAGGCAGCGTGTGCTTCGCACAATCATGATACATGATTGTGGTATGCAGTGTGTGTTTAACACATGACCATTTTAGTAGACCCACAAATTACTCGCAAAATAAAAGAATTCTGTTAGGAAATTTTCTTACTAACTGTCTTGATTTTAAACTCCAAAAATAATCAATTTGATTATTCTAGATTTTACCAAAATCATAATAATTAAATTAATTTTCGAAATTAATATAACCATTAATCTAGATTTTGTTTCCAAAATCATAATAATCATAATTTTATTTTATCAGAATATTTAAAATCAAAAACTACGCGCATATACTATCATACTAGTCGGTAATGACATAATAGTAAATATGTACGTATGACATGTGATCATACAGCAATATGACACCTTCCTATCCTATATGACATGTTATCACAAATATCATGTTAATCACACATATAATTCATACCATTCAATAAAAGCATTAAATAATAAATCCTAATTACTTTAATCCATGGCCTTCCTATTTTAAAGAAAATAAAATAAAATAATACAACTTTGGAATTCGACTTTCGCCTAGCCTATAGTATCTGTCTCAAGCCCCTTTAGGATTTCATGGGCCCAAAAGCCCAAAAGAAAATAAAATAAAATAAAATAAAATAATACAACTTTGGAATTCGACTTTCGCCTAGCCTATAGTATCTGTCTCAAGCCCCTTTAGGATTTCACGGGCCCAAAGACCCAATCCTTTGGCGAGAAACCCTGGGACGCGAAAGAGGAACCCTAGCCGTCAGGTCTACCGTGCCGTCACCCGAAGTCAAATCAGACCTAAACTCCAGGGGAAGGACTGCCACATAGAGACGAGTGCACCGCAGTTGGAACCACCCAAAAAGGTGGCCGGACGCTCCCTCACTCTCCCATTCTTTGCCGGAGAGTGGCGACCACTCTCATCCTCTTGTGGAGGCGCGTGGAGGAGCGTGGAGTCTTTGATGGCGGCGATCCGCCCACCGTTGCGTTCGTCTTTCTGTCCTCTTTCCAACCATATATAGATCGCCCCGTTCTGAGATCGGGAAGTCCTCGAAAAGTCTTCGACAGTGCTGACTGCGCATCTTCCTCGCGGTTTCTCGATCTTGAATTTTTACAAAATATTGAAAAATACACAAAAATTCCGAAATTTAAAAAGAAAAACATCAAGGAGGAAATCTAATAATATGGGATTAGCCTCCTTGTTACAAATCGAGAAATACACGAGAGACCCTAACCATGGATTAAAGCATTTTTACCGATTAAAATTTAAACTTTTATGAAACTGAACTATAAAGAATTAAAACATGAGTTTCAATAACAGATACAGAATAAAGGTGCCATATTTCAAAATCACAAAAATAAATCAATAAATCAAAGCTGATCTAAATCCCCGTCACAATCCGGCTCTGATACCAATTGAAGGTATATCATCAGAAACGCGGAAGCGCATCGTACCGATGTGATGAGGAATGAAGAACACCGCTTTGATTACCTGAGATGAAGCAGCGAGCGTGACAGTTTCTCACGTTCTGTTCTCCTCCTCAAGCCTCACGATCTGCAGCAACGCACCACGAACGGTCGCAATTCCGCTCTACGGTTGATCTTCTAGGCTATGACTCAAGGGGATCAGGGAGTCGTGTGGGCAACCGTTCAGATGATGAACGTCTGCCTCTTTGTGTTTATGATGTCTGTAACCCTAGGAGGCACTAGAGAGAAAAGAGAGTTTATATACTCTGCCCAATCCAAGACTAATCCTAAGCTTCATGGGTTGAAATTAGTCTTTTGGGCTCACTCTCACTAAAGCTATTGGGCTTAAGTGAAAAGAGCATATTAAACCCAACATGATGGATATGTTAAGAGTGACAATCTTACACATTTATTCGCTAAATCCCTCACGTACTTCCAATATTGTGAAATTGGCATATAGAATAGGTATGCATAAACTTAATAGTTTACTTTCATCAAGGGAAGAAAATTAATTATGATTATCCCTGAAGGATGGAGCCTTGAGGGTTTATTACTGTACTTTTTTTTTTCTTTACTAAGTTTTTTTTTCAAAAGGATTTTCTTGGTTAAAGGTTTTTAATGAGACAGTTTATGTGATATTTTGATAACATATGTTATGTACTCTTTTTCCTTTGCTAGTTTTTTCTATTGAATTTTCTAGCAAGGTTTTTAACGAAGTATGAACTTAGTGCAATGATGTCCTATAAGAAGTGTTATAAATGAATGTTATCGATCCAATTCAATGGATATTACTATACTTTACTATGGGAGAAGATCATGATATAATTATCATGAAAAATTATAATCGTTGCTCCACTTCATTAACTCCGAGAGTAGAGCTATATGATTCAATTGAGGGAGAGCTATACATCCACTCTTTTTTCATTTATCAAGTTTTGATGCCACTGAATTTTTTTTAGAAATTTTTTTAACGAGACAGTCTAAGTTTGCAAACAACAAAAGATTATATATTAACTATGAATATTGTACTCTCTTTTTTCCTTCGCTATGTTTTTATCCCATTACATTTATCTTCAAGGTTTTGATGAAACATATTTATAAAATCAAGTATTTTACTAAAATAATGTGGTGGAATGGATATGAGAAATATGTGTATTTTAATTGCACATGGATAAGATATGTATCTTGGACATGGACGAACGCATACTATTCAGGTACGCGATTTAAACACGTACATTCTTTATGCACAAATTGCAGCATCTATCCTATATTTGGAGCGTCTTCATCAATTCCCAAGTCATTTATATTTGCGAGCGCGACTTAAACATAATGCGAGCGCGACTTAAACATAAACACCACATACGATATTATTTTGGTAAAGTATTTAAATTTTGAATTAATCCCGTAAAAAAATTCATTAAAAGGCCATTGTTTTCCTTCCTTTTCACAAATTATAAAAAGAAATTTAATTTAAAAGAGTCCAGAATTGGCAGTTTATTTAGTTTTAGGTTGAAAAAGACGTTTTCCATGAACTAAAAATATAAGAATATTGCATGTTTTGATTTTAGTTTATGTCATAAATATAAAGTATGTGGTGTCCATTTATTTATAAATCTCACATATTTTATATTTATGAAATGATATATTAATTTTTTTTCTTTTTGATGAAAAAATATGATATACTAATCCCATATAATATAATATTAGTATTTTCCTTCATTTTATTATTGTAATAAATAATAAGACAAGGTATAAGACAAACTAAATTGATACTAGCACACTTTCAAAAGATAAAAAAAAAAAAACATAATTACGAAGATGCCATTGCCTGAACACTGGATGTCCTATAATATTATGTTATTTTCATCACTTTGCGACCTTAATAAATACTTTAACTATTTAATCAAACTCGTGCACCACACGGAATGTACAGCCAGTAAAAAATTAACACGTGACTTGGGAAGACATGGACATCGATTGTGCCTATCGTCCAGTCTTGGCGTTGTGCAAATAAATATCACACTTTGGGACCATATTTTTCGAACCTACTCTACCCTCTATACTCTACTCTCTGGTATTTTTTTGGCTGAAAGATGATGAAGCAGGTCCTTCTTCTGTTCTTCTGCTTTGCTTCTGGACTGACCCTTTCAGTCTCTGAGTCCAAATCTGCTTCTTTGCAACCTCATGCTGCAGAATCCTTCACTCTTGGTTATATCCAGGTAAAGTTAACCCTTGTGTTTTTTTTTTTTTCCTTTTAATTTTTTTAAGAAAATATTTTGGAGCTGTTTTTATGCATAACATAAAGTTCGAAACTTTACTCTCTTTTTGTTAAAAAAAAAATTTTTGGAGCTGTTTTTATGCATAATATAAAGTCAAAGACTTTATTTTATTTATTTATTTATGTTGGGTGTCTTTAATAGATGAAGAAAGTAGAGAACTGTTCTTACCTGGTGATGATATCTACAAGTTGTTCGTCTCCCAAGTTTACAACGGATCAGATCAGTCTTGTATTTGGGGATGTTTATGGCAACCAGGTTTTCCTTCTTTGTATTTCTCCGTTTATTTATTTCTTTATTGTGAAATATGTTTGATTGGTTCAAGATCGAATTTTGAACAAATATTCATAAATATAATGTTTATAGAGGAATTATAAACATACCCATAATTGATATTGAACCCGGAATCATGGGTATTCAATATTTTGTTGGAATTCACTATGTTACTTACATCCTCAATTTACCTTATTTGGGGGTAGGAAGCCTGTTAACTAATAGAGCAGTAGAACCTTGCTCACTTATGATAAAAGTGCGTAATTTCCCTTGTTAAAACACTAAATTTTCCAACCCTGCTCAACTGAGCAGCTGAGCTCCCAAGGGATTGCTTGATGCAGGGATCAAATCCTGCCTCAAGCAGTTTTTTGGAAAATCTTTGAGAGCCAGAGGATAAGTCAAAAAATCTTCGGTTGAGGGATTAGTCTCGTCCGAGGGCATGGTGCTCGGAGAAGGTTGAACAAGGATACCTCCCGCCAATGTACCAAAAAAAAAAAAACACTAAATTTTCCTTTTGTTTGTTTGTTATGCTATAGCTTAATCCATGTTTGTAAATTGCATATGTAAACAACACGCTAAAAGTGGAATCTGAATTAAAAGGACCCAATATATATATATCGGTAAAGAATTTCTCGAGTGAGATATGAGAGGTGAGATATGAGATAAGTTATCTGCGATGAAATTAAGGTGTTTTTGTAATTTTAATTTATTGCAAGGTTATATTAGTATGTATTATTATAATTTTTTTATTTTTTAATCTCAAAAGGACGAGTATGTGTGGAAGATTGACTTAGCAAGTTTTACCTTTATAATTAGCTGTTTATTTCACTTGTATATCAAATAGTTTATATGATTAGATTAAAGTCATTTGTAACTGAGTTAATAATTAATAATGAATATTTTAAGTTGATTATTCCTATATAGCTGATTAAGGAAGCTTAATTTTGAACCATTTGAAAGTTTTTATTTTTCGCTTTGCAATATTATTTATCAGGTATATGCACCAAGACTGGATGATCCAATTTCAAGGACATTTGAGCAGTGTTCTTCAGATACATTTCAGATAGATGGTCCATGTGCATCTCCTATATGTTATGCGTACCTATATAGATCTGGTGCATATAATGGTTGGAAGCCTGAAAGCGTTAAAATCTATGGCTATAACTCAGAGCCTGTTACTTTTGATTTCAACACCTCCATCCCCGAGGAGACGTGGTACGGTTATAATTTGTGCGACACTCCTCCATACACTCCTCCATCTTCTTCATACCAACTAGCCACTCAGAAATGGCTTATATGTGTTGTTATAGGTTTGGTTCTTAGTTTTTGGATGTAATTTATGCTCTGGCTGTTAAGTTATGCACTTACATAGACCATGTCTCATTTATTATGTACCCATGAAACTTAATTCGTACTTTATGCTAAAGTAGAGATACGAGACGTGTAATATCGTAGGACAAATTCAGTTAATACGTAATGTTGCTTGCCTCTTAACCGTTGTCTTGTTTATGTTCGAATTTTTTTTTTTAATGTGTTTATGTTCAATTTAGCGTTGGAGCAAGGAAGACTATAAAACAAAGATAGGTTGAGGGAAATCTTCTAGACACGAGATGAATATTTACATTTAATCCGATGCTCTATAAATATCTACCTTTCAATTTAAGAAGGCTTTATAAACACGGGTATGATTCAACAAATAATCAAAAGGTTAATTTCATAAAAATAATTATTTTTTACTAACGGTGATCAAAGATGACAATTTTTAACATGACATGATCATGGCATGAGAATTTTGTGTTCGATTTAATCTATTTTAAAAAAATTGTGATATTTGTGTTGACAAAAATTGATACAAACATAAAATTAATTTGTGTTAATATTCTTATATATTATTTGTGTTAATGTGCACAATAAACGACACATTTCGAGATTAATATGTAATGCTTCATTGTACAATCGGTTCATTAACATTACGTACGATATTAAATGTAGTTACAATCATAAAAGTTCATTTAAAAATTTGGCTAAATTTTGTCTCTTTCAATGTTGCTTATTCCACTTACAATAATCATTGTATTCAAATTAAACCAAAATTGTAACTGTAACCTCATGACATTGCGATATTATAATGTATAGCTTATTCATATCATACTAGTCCTATTAGACACAACTTGGGGTTCATATAAGTCCTTTAACATAATTCTCATTTTAGCAAATTGGGTTGCTCGCTTGAGCGAGCTCCCCAGCGAGCATTCGCAATTGCTCGTGTCCTGCTCGCTCAAACGAGCAAGACAGCGAGCCAATTAAATCCCTAGACAGTAGCTACTGCCCAGGTGCTCTGTTTCCTCGCAACCTCTCTTGCTGGAGCGAGGCCAACAACTAGCTCGTTTAAGCGAGCACATGAGCAAGAACTCCCCTGCTTTGAGTTCACTTCTGTCTCAATTTCAATCAGCTTGCTAGACTCCTCGCTAGAGCAAGCTCGCCAGCGAGCAGAGCCAGAATTTTGACATATGCTCTTTGTTTCATGGTTCATTCTTTACACCTCTTGGGTACCTAATAGACATGAAAAGGTAACCACTAGCCCAACAAACTAGGATGCACTTACATCCTATCAATTTACATCAATTCAAGATATTTCCTTATCCTTACTTGATTTACAAATTATGTATCTTTAGCTTAGCATTATTGACTCTATGACATCCATGCATAATCAATATACATTGTCAACCAAACTCGCTGTTAGTGGCAGCGAGTTTCATGGTCAAATAAGTCAGAACACTCAGCTTCTCCAAAACACATGGCCGCCAGTCTGAAACTTGCTGTTAGTGGCAACGACTTCCTAGACTCACACGGTGATGACACGTGGTATAAAATTGTAGTAGTTTTATCGTAAAACTTTAGTAGGCTATAACTTTTGACTTAAGTGTTCGAATTACGTGATTTTTTTAATTCCTCATAACTTTTCGATATCTTTGCGCTAACAAATTCCCAAAGGATTATTTGTTAGTGTTGGAAAGTGAAAACAAGAATACGAAATAAGTAGTATCATTCACAAAGATAAAATGTGCCAAACGGGGAACAAGCAAGCATATTTTTTAAAGAAAGTTGACCTTTGTGGATTGTTGGCGCATAGATCTTGAAAAGTTATGTGGAATAAACAAATTTACCTAATTAAGACATCCAAGCCAAAAATTATTGTCTTCTGAAGTTTTATGGTAAAATTTTCAAAATTTTGTGTTACGTGTCAACTCCGTGTAGTCTAGACCCTTAAAATCATAGCCACATCCAACGCGTTTCAGATTGCCTGACAACAGTCAGATTCGTTTGAATATTAAACTCGCTGTGAAGCAACAAGTTTGGTGACTTCAAAAAGTGTCCCATTTGGCAAATCAATCTCGGTGTCAGTGACAACGGACTTGAAGCCGTGACATTTTGACAAATTTTTTTGTTGATGTGACATTCTGATATTTTTATTTTTTTTTAAAAAAAGTGATAAAAAGTTTCGTCTTGTTTATGCTCAACTTATTGTGTTTCTGAAGAAACACTATTAGGGTGTGTTTGGTTGGAGGTTTTTTAGGAGATTGATAGACAAATGTGAAGTGGGGAAATTGGATGTCCATGTTTGGTTGAGAGAGGTTCCTAATTTAGGTACCTAAATTCCTTTGCTAGCAAACTACCTTATCTAGCATTTTGAAGCAAGAAAGCAGGCCAAAGAAACCCTTTTCTGATGTGGTTTTCTCAGTTAGCTATGCATTTGGGTATACTGTGTAATAAGGTAAAGACTTTTTTTTATGGGTAAAGGGCAGCAAGGCTTATCAACATTTTTTAAAAACAAGGATATTTTTGTAATATCACATTTTTTTCCCATCTATATTTTACCAAAAGCCAAACATAGATTTTACAAAAGTTACCTAATTTCTCCGATAAAATTTTTCCCTACCAAACAATTTTTTTTACATTTTCCTACCAAACTCATTTCCCAACCATTTCCCTACTAATCACATTTCCCTATGATTCATAAAAATTTCTCCTCAACCAAACGCCCTCTTAGGAATAAGAATACACTTAGCCATTTTTCTTTCGATTTACCATTGTTTATATAAGGTTTGCTTGAGTATCTTTCCTCTTTTTTATTTTCGTAAAATGAGAGGATCTTAATTATTGGAGAAAAATAATAGGAAAGCTTTAACATTAAATGTAATGAACCAAAACCGTGCTTGGATTGATTAGGGTGTGCATGACAATCATTCTATTCCCTAGCACTGTTTCTGAAAAGAAACAATTCTTTTCTATTTCTGTTTCTTGGAACAGTTTCTGAGAAAAAAATGTGTTTGATAACATGTTCTATTTTTATTCCGAGAATGAGAATTGCGTTTGATAACATAACAAATAATATAATAAAAAATAATTCTTATTAAATAAAAAAAAATTGGATCATCATTTTCCTCTCCATATGGTGTGTTTGTGGTGGTGGTGGTGGTGGCGGGTGGGGAGGGGGTGGCATGGTGGTGGTGGCGGCAGCGGCGGTACGGCGGTGGGAGGCAGTGATGTGGTGGTGGTTGTGACGCCAGTGGCTGCGATAGTGGTAGTGGTGGGGATGGTGGTGGTGGAGGTGACGGCAGTACTTCCTGGACATTTGGTGACGGAGGGAAGGTGGAGTACTTTCTGGACATCAACGGGGGAAAATGATACTTGTTTTCCCCTTACTGTGACCACATCTGGTGCCTCCTCTTCAGGCAGCCTCCTCGTCTGGTATAGGAATTCCCCCACCCAGTTCAAGTTTAACTCACGGTCATCAGTGGCGAAAAGCGACCACCGAAGTTTGTCCAGTGATTCCTTCACAAATGAAGGCAGAACCACTTTGTCCTGCTGCAGAGAAATGTTCCTTTCTGGGTACAGAGTGATGGTGGGTTCAGTGAGCTCTGGTTCTTCGTCGCATGGTGATGGAGATGGTGGTTGGTGGCATATGTGGTTGGTGGCGGAAATAATGGTAGTGATGACATAGTGGTGGTGGTTGTGGTGGCAGTGGCTACGGCGGTGGCGGTAGGTGACAGTGGTGGTGGTGGTGATGGCTGCGACGGTGGCAGCAGTGGTGGTGTAATGGCGGTGACGGTGGTGGTGTAATGGTGACGATGGTGGTGGAGGTGATAGTAGTGGCTGTGACGATGGTGGTGGTGGTTGATGGCGGCGGCGGCTGCAGCAATGATAGTGGTGGTGGCGGAAATGATATGGTGATGATAGTGGTGGCGGTTGTGACGGCAGTGGCTGCAGCGGTAGTAGTGGTGGGGATGGTGGTGGAGGAGGTGACGGCAGTGGCTGCGACAATGGTGGTGAGGATGGTGGTTGGTGGCGGCAACAATGGTAGCGGTAGCATGGTGGTGGTGGTTATGGTGGCAGTGGCTGCGACGGTGGTGGTAGGTGACAGTGGTGGTGGCGATGGTGGTGGTGGTGGCGGTGGCAGTAGTGGCTGTGACGATGGCGGTGGTGGTTGGTGACAGTGGTGGTGGTGGAAGTGGTGGCGATGGTGGTGGAGGCAATGGCGTGATGATGACGATGGTAGCAGTGGTTGCGATGATGGTGGTGGTGGTTGGTGGCGGTAATGGTGATTGTGGTGGTGACGGTGATAATGGTAACGATTGTTGCAGCGGTGGTAGTTGTGGTGGTGGTGATGGTGGCATGGTAGTAGTGATGGGTAGAGGTGGTGGTGATGGTAGCAGTGGCATCGTGGTGGTGGGGGTGGTCACGACAACACTAGTGGTACGACGGCAGCGACGACGATCGTGGCGGTGGTAGTGTTGGGATGATAGTGGTGGTGGTTATGATGGTAGAGATGGAGAGTGATTAAGAGAGATAAGTGTTTCTCATTTTGTGCTCGGGAACAAAAAAACAGAAATTTTTTGATTCTTTTTTCTGTTCCCCAGCACAAAAATTATATCGGTTCATCCCGGGAACAAAAAAATAAACCGATTTTACCAAACGAGTTTCCTATCCATTTCTGTTCCCGGAAACATAAATTATAAAAGAATTGATTCCGAGAAAGTTGTCATGCGCACCCTTAATCATTTTGAAAATAACTTTTTTTTTTGTGTTTTTTTTTTTTGCAAATTAAGTTGTACCTCTCCAAAATCAAACATGTTTGGGTTGTAGTATAAAACTTTATTGATTATTTTTTCACACTAAAAGTAGTTTATTTTCTTAGTTTTAGTATTTTGATTATTGTTTTCAGATTATTATAAAAGATTTAAGAAATAAATATCTCTTTGTCTTCAACGAAATAAAGTTTGCAATTATTTTAAGGAGAAAAATATGTTTATAGTTATAGGAAATAAAATTATGACGTTTCCAGGATTGAATAAATTACGGCAAGTAAAAAATTAACACGTGACTGGGAAATACGCCTATTGTCCGGTGTTGGCGTGGTGCAAATAAATATTAACACTTTGGGAACTATGCTTGTTCCACGACGCACCAAATAAACATTGAACTTTGACCATATTTTTCGAACCTACTCTACCCTCTATACTCTACTCTCTGGTATTTTTTTGGCTGAAAGATGATGAAGCAGGTTCTTCTTCTGTTCTTCTGCTTTGCTTCTGGACTGACCCTTTCAGTCTCTGAGTCCAAATCTGCTTCTTTGCAACCTCATGCTGCAGAATCCTTCACTCTTGGTTATATCCAGGTAAAGTTAACCCTTGTATTTTTTTTTTCCTTTACTTTTTTTAAGAAAAATATTTTGGAGCTGTTTTTATGCATAACATAAAGTCCGAAACTTTACTCTCTCTCTTTTTTTAAAAAATAAAATATTTTGGAGCTGTTTTTATGCATAATATAAAGTCAAAAGCTTTATTTTATTTATTTATTTATTTGTGTTGTGTGTCTTTAATAGATGAAGAAAGTAGAGAACTGTTCTTACCTGGTGATGATATCTACAAGTTGTTCGTCTCCCAAGTTTACAACGGATGAGATCAGTCTTATATTTGGAGATACTTATGGCAATCAGGTTTTCCCTTTTCCTTCTTTGTATTTCTCCGTTTATTTTATTTTATTTTGAAAATATGTTTGATTGGTTCTAGATTGAATTTTGAACGAAATATTCATAAATATATTGTTTATAGTCGAATTATAAACATACCCATAATTGAAATTGAACCCAGAATCATGGGTATTTAATATTTTGTTGGAGTTCATTATGTTACTTACATCCTCAATTATCTTTATTTTATTTTTGTTGGCGGGGATAGGAAGCCTTTTTTTTTTTGGTAATCGGAAGCCTATTAACTTATAGAGTAGTAGAACCTTGCTCACTTATGATAAAAGTACTTAATTTCCCTTGATAAAAACCTAAATTTTCCTTGTATGATTTTTTTTTAATGCTATAGCTTAATCGATGTTTGTAAATTGCATATGTAGAGAACACGCTCGGAGTGGAATCTGAATTAAAAAGACCCCGTATATATATATATTATTTTACATTATATTCTTAATTTTGATCCTTTGGTTATTGATCTCATTTTTATCTAAGAGCTCTAGTTTATTAGTTTTGTGAACTATTGAATACAAGATGAACAATGACTAAGAATGAGTATAAGACTTTTTATTTATATACTTGTGTAAGAATAATTAGTGTTACATTTAATTTTAGTTATTGATCTGCTTGTATTTAAGTACTCATATATATGATAAATTAGAGTTTTGGGATATAAATAATATTTATGTCTAAATTTGATAGAGTAATTTATACTAAAATAATCTGGAGATGTGTGGAAGATCGACTTAGCAAGTCTAGCAAGTTTTTCCTTTATATTAGCTGTTTATTTCACTTGTATCAAATAGTTTATATGATTACATTAAAGTCATTTGTAACTGAGATTAATAATTAATAATGAATATTTTAAGTTGATTATTCCTATATAGCTGATTAAGGAAGCTTAATTTTGAACCATTTGAAAGTTTTTTTTTTCCCCTTTGCAATATTATTTATCAGGTATATGCACCAAGACTGGATGATCCAATTTCAAAGACATTTGAACAGTGCTCTTCAGATACATTTCAGATAGATGGTCCATGTGCATCTCCTATATGTTATGCGTACCTATATAGATCTGGTGCATCTAATGGTTGGAAGCCTGAAAGCGTGAAAATCTATGGCTATAACTCTGAGCCTGTTACTTTTGATTTCAACACCTCCATCCCCGAGGACACGTGGTACGGTTATAATTTGTGCGACACTCCTCCATCTTCTTCATACCAACTAGCCACTCAGAAATGGCTTATATGTGTTGTTATAGGATTGGTTCTTAGTTTTTGGATGTAATTTATGCTCTGGCTGGTATGTTATGCACTTACATAGTCCATGTCTCATTTATTATGTACCGATGAAACTTAATTAGTACTTTATGCTAAAGTAGAGATACGAGACGTGTAATATCGTCGCAGAACTTCAGTTAATAATGTTGCTTGCTTCTCGACAAACATTAATAAGTAATATGATATCTTGTGTGTTTTGTTATGGAGTTTTTCCCTTTTATATATGTTATAATAATCGGTTAGGATAGTGGTGGGTAGTTACTAGTACTCTATCATGGAGATCATGGTAGGGTCCTTTAATGCCACTACTGCTTGGGTTCTATACACGTTCCTGGTTCATTGTCCGGGTTCCGGGATTGCACAACGTACCTTATCCCTAAGCCCTAACTCTGATGTGTGCTCTCTTTGAGCTTGCCTAAGTCCATATGGCGAACCCGAAATATTAAGCTCCCCAGTTCGGAGTATGATGCCTGCTCTACTCGGAGTTAATAATATGGGTTGTCCTTTTGTAATGTCACTCATTATTACTTTTATCTGCTACCATTAAATGTTTCCTGCCTCTTCATCCCCTTCTTGCCAAGTGTCCTTTTCCTCTTGGTCTCGATTTTCCAAAATTGCGTGATTTGATAAGTATCAATCATTTCGTTTCGAAATTCAAAACGTCGGTTGGCTTTTACATTTCCTTCTTATTCAGCTTTTCTTTCTCTCAATTTTTACTCTCACTATTTTCTCTGCCTGTTCTTCTTCTTGTTCTCTCTCCCTCTTTCTGCCATTATCACTTCTTCATTTTTCCTTCTTCTACATTTTCTTGGCCTTCTTGTTGACTTTGCTTCCAGGTTGTTGTTCTCGTTCTCCATCTTCGTTGAACTCAATACCAAGTAAGTTTATTATTCCCATTGTTCTTTTACTATTCCCATTGTTCTTATTCTTTATAATCTTTATTTGTTGGACTTCTTGCATGTTTATATTTTGGGCATCTGCTATGTACTTATCACTATTCATCTTTTTACTATTATGAACCCTCCTAATACTTCCTCTACTATCATCTTTAAGGAAAACCTTTTGGATTCTCTCCTAACCTCTTCTTTGCATGAAAGTTATTCTCCTTATTGCACTAACTTTACCCCCTTTAGGACTTCTACATTTCCTTTGTCGGGTTCCAGATGGATTAGGGTACTTTTACATCCACCACCATCCCTAAATAACATATTAGCTATTAACTCCCTTTTTGAATTAGATTTTAGCAGTGCCTTTTCGTCCAGGCACATGCCGATGAATCGTCCTTACCATTCGCTTCACGCTTCTCGCTTTGCTCTCCCTTCCAACTTGGCGGGTTTAGAATGGGTTGACGAAGAAGCCTTAAGACTTCGCTCAACTTATGAAAACAATCTGAGTACTCTTTATGTTGCCATACAGTCAGTACCTCTCTTTCATAATTCCATTATTACTTCTTTCCGGGTTGTCATACCCGGCGAAATGACTGCATCTGTACTCCTTCTGGACAAGGTGATAACTCTTTCTTTTTCGTCTATAAATGTTTATTTCCTGAGCTTAAAATCACCTTACCTTTTACCGACTTTCAAATGGACGTCTTGAATCATCTCGAAGTCGCTCCTTCTCAACTTCATCCTAACAGTTGGTGCTTTTTGCGCACTTTCGAAATAATTTGCCAAGCTTATGGATTTGCTTATTCTTCCCAGGTCTTTTTGCCGTGAAACGCCATCGAGAAGGGTAGTACCCGCTATAGTTGGGTTTCTTTGAAAGCCCGCCCAGGATTTATGTGGTGTACTATTTATAAGGATAACTGAAAAAATTTCAAAGAAGATTACTTCAAAATTTGCATACCTGAAGCTCTTCCTTCTACACCTTCTGCTTCTTCTTCTTATTCCCAATCTGCACCTCCTGCAGCCTTCTTTTTGGATCAAGCTGGACTTCCTCGGTTCCCATTATCTTGGAACCGAGCTTATTACACCCCTACTGCCAAAGTATTTTTAACTAACTCCAAGAATTTGACTAACGAAGAGTTTGAAACCTATACTTGGTTTAAAGATCTAGCAGTTCAACTAACCAAGCAAAATTCCTTTATTGCTCCTCGCTCCATTCTAGATTATAAAGATTCTTCCGACTGGATGCGCAGGAAACTTAGTAAGTAACCTAACATATTCCTCACATGCCATTATATTTTTAATGTCTAACTCTATATTATTAATTTTTGAGATAAATTCATGGATCCTTAATTTTTTGCCCGGATGAAGAAGAAAGGAACCCGGACTGATATTCCCTCTGCCTCTGGCGACAAGGATCCTTCTTCTACTCCTTCTCCTATTTCGGCTACATCTGCTACGGGTTCTATTCCCGGAGATAGTATTCTGGTAGATATAGAGACACCAATTGATTCTGGCGAACTCCGACAGAGAAAATAGGTCAGGATAAATGATCAAAGCACAGATACAACCAATGCTGATAAGCCTTTAACTCCTCCGACTTCCGTCGTTGCTATGCAATCCCAAGGTCCCAATTTTATGAACAAAGTGCAGCCCTGTTTTATTGCAAGTCTTCGAGAAAAATGGGATAAGCTTTCTTTAGACCAACTTATCTCCAAATTTACTGCTGTTTGAGATAATGACCACTGGGAAGCACACTTTTTTGAAATGGCTCTTCTGGCTTTGGCTGAACGCCAACAACTTCTCACTGAGCTCAAGGATTTACAACCTTTCAAAAACAATTTTAAGGCTGAGCAGGAACATCTCAAGAAACAGGCTGAAGCTGCCGAGGTCGTTGCTCAGGGCTTCCAAATCAAATTAGAAGAGAGTGAAAAAGTCGTCACTGTTGCTGAAGAAGCCGCCAAAGCAGCTAATGAAGAGTTAGAAGTTGTTAAGAAAGACTACTTGAATTTGACCAAAGAACGTGACCAATTGAAAAAGAATTTTGAAGACTCTGATTTTCAAGTAGCTGAGCTGGAAATGAAAGTAGGCTTGGAGCAAGCCGCTACTGAGATGGACTTCAAATTTGAAGCTTATGGTCACCAAGTTCGTGGTTGGGTTTTGGACTAGGTTGGCTTTTTCAACCCGAAAAGCTCTCTTCGTGACTTGCACAAGATTGAAACTTTTAATTTTATAAAGGACAGCCACTTGTGTACCTATGCCGAGGAAGGTCAAACAGTTATGCTTGCAACCCACCCATCTGAATATGCTAGTTTGCATCCAGGTCCCACTACTACTGCCTCTGAAGATGCTTGAGACCCTTATGAAGAAACTTGAAGAGGTGGTATGCCACCTTTATTTGTATTTTCTTTGGGATGTCATGTCAACTACTATTCATTTTGTCTTTTCTTCACTCTTATTTGTACTCATTTTGTACTTGAAATAAAATAGTCAATTCTATGCTCGTAATATTATTGTTTATTTGTTATAACGACAAACTACTCTTTATAAAGATCCTGATTTTATCCTTTTCTGAATTCATAAATTATTATCAATTCACTTTCTACTGGCGAGTTAAGATTTAACGGGTGCTACATATGACCCTTTCTGGTTATCTTTATTCTTCGCGTTTCCGAGTAGAAATTGGACGGGTGCCCAAGAGGTCTGGCGGCAAGGGACTTTCTGTTTTTCCGTTTCCGAGTAGGAATTGGACAGGTGCCCAAGAGGCCAATTTTGGTGGCAAGGGACTTTCTAACTTTCCTTGAATCAACTACTTTTGTCGGAACTCGCTTGTATTATTGAATTCAAAGGTTACAAAAGGAAGTACTGCAAATAATAAACTTTCTAAAAGAAACTTAAAACAACTATTCATCTCTTAACTTGGAATTATAAACGATAATCTAAAGATAATTGAAGCGAGTTCCCTAACTGAAATACCTCTTCAACTTGCCAGCATTCCAATGCCTTGGAATCGATTTCCCATCTAAATGCTCTAACTGATAAGCTCCTATATGTGTGCAAGTCGTCACTCTATATGGATCTTCCCAATTTGCTGCCAACTTGCCATCCCCAGCATTTTTGTTTCCTATATCTGCCCGCCTCAACACTAGATCTCCAACTTGAAACGATCTTTTTACTACTATCTTGTTATACCTTGTTGCTGCTCGCTGCTTGGACGCCATCTCCACCATAGTTGTCTTCTCTCTTTCCTCTTCTAACAAATGTAAATCAATATTCATCATTTCATTATTAACTTCTTATTTTTCCTTTTCTATCATCTTCCTTCTCCACGATGGTTCTCCAACTTCTACTGGTAACATCGCATCAAACCCATAAGTCATCTTGAATGGAGTCTCTTGAATACTAGACTGTACTGACGTTCTATACCCCCGTAACACATTATCTAACTCCTCTAACCAATTCCCTTTGCACCCCTTAACTCTCCTTTTTAAACAATTTGCCAGAATTTTATTAGCTGACTCCACCTGCCCGTTCGTCTGAGGATGTTCTACTGCTGCAAAATGATGCTTTACTCCTAACTCGGCAACTGCTTGTCAGAACTTGCTGTCTATGAATTAAGTCCCATTGCCAGTAATAATTATTGCAGGTATGCCAAACCTACAAACAATCTTCCCAATAAAGAAATTCTGGACTTTCCGAGCAGTAATACTTGCCACGGGTTTTGCCTCTATCCATTTTGTAAAGTAATCTGCTGCCACAATCAAATACTTAATTACCCTTGCTGCTTTGGGAAATGGGCCTAAGAGGAACATTCCCCACTTAAAAAATAGCCATGGAGAAGAGATTGTAAACAACTCTTTTGGAGGAGCTTTATACACATTAGAGAATTTCTGACATTGTTCACACCTTTGGACATTTGTTTTTGCGTCTTCCCCCATCATTGGCCAAAAATAACCTGCTTGGATAGCTTTTCGTGCTGAAGACTTCCCTCCAAGATGATGCCCATTAATACCCTCATGAATTTCTTCCAACACGTACTCGGTATTCGGTGGAGCTATACACTTCAACAGCGGCGAGTTAAACCCCCTTCTATACAAGTGCCCTTCTAAAATCACAAACCATGTCGCCTTCCTCCTCAATCTACTTGCTTCCATATTATCTTTTGGCAATTCTCCTTTCTCCAAAAAAGGTCTAATCGGATCCATTCAATTGCCTTCCTCTATCATCCACACAATACTCGGAGCCTGGATGCTCTGTTGTATTATTGTCCTTAAATTCCCTGTGGCTTTAGTACTTGCTAACTTAGAAAGTACATTATCCCGGACATTGTCATTTCTCCGAATGTGCTATACCCGGACATCTTTAAATTCTTTCATCAGCTCCTGCACTCTTGCTAAATACTTGATCATGACTTCTCCTCTTGCCTGATAAACTCCATTTATCTGAAAGATCACCAACTGCGAATCACTATATACTTCCAAAAACTCCGCTCCAAGTTCTTTTGCATGAACCAACCCTGCAATTATTGCCTCATATTCTGCTTGGCTGTTACTTATGGGAAACTCTAACGTCAAGGAGTGCTCTATCGTTACTCCTTCCGGGTTTTTTATTATAATTTCTACTCCGCTTCCTCTTTTATTTGGCGATCCGTCCACAAATAATTTCCACCAACTATCTAATGCTTCTCTTCCCGGATGTGTCATCTCTACTACAAAATCTGCCAAGGCTTGTGCTTTTATTGCCAGACGTGTTTCAAAACTGATACCAAACTCGGATAATTCTACTACCCACACTACCATCCGCCCTGCTAAATTCGGCTTCTGCAACATTTGCTTAATTGGCTGATTGGTCCTGACTATTATCTGGTGACACTGAAAATCATGACGAAGCCTTCTTGCTATTGTCAATAATGCCAAGGCCATATTTTCTATGTGTTGATAACGTACCTTAGCACACTGCAATACTTTACTTATAAAGTACACCGACTTCTGATTGTTGTCTTCCCCTCTCTGCGAAACAGATAAATATAAGAATAAAACTTCACCTGGTTCCGGCTTGCTGAGAATTGGAGGTGAAGCTAAAATTCTCTTTAAATGCTGAAATGTGGCTTCACACTCCTCTGTCCAAGAAAAATTATTTCCCTTCTTTAACAGTTGAAACAATAGCAAGGAAACGTGGGCTGACTTTGCCAAGAACTTGGATAACGCCGTTACTCGGCCATTCAACTTCTGAACCTCCCTGACGTTCCTAGGACTCTGCATTTCTAGCACAGCTCTGCATTTATCTAGATTAGCTTCAATTCCCCTTTTCTGTCAATAAGAATCCTAATAATTTTCCTGCTGGTACCCCAAAGGCACACTTAGCTGGATTCAACCGCATATTATGCTTCCTAATCTGCCCAAAAACTTATTGCAGGTCGGCCAAATGTGTTTTACCCTCTCCCAACTTCACAATCATATCATCCATATAAACCTCCATCATTCTACCTATCAAATACTTTAGTCATCATCCTCATGTAAGTGGCTCATGCATTTTTTAATCTAAACGGCATCACATTGTAACAATAAATTGCATCCTCCGTTATAAAGGCCATTTTTTCTTGATCTTCTTTCCACAACGGTATCTGATTATACCCGGAATAAGCATCCATAAACGATAAAACTTTATACCCGAAAGCATTATCCACTAAATGATTAATACGTAGAAATTGAAAAGGGTCTTTAGGGTAGACTTTATTCAAATCTGTGTAATCAGTGCACATCCTCCATCTCTCATCCGACTTCCTTTTTAAAATCAGGTTGGCTAGCCATGTTACATACTCTATTTCTCCAATAAATCTGGCTTCCAACAACTCCTTTGCTTCAATCGATTTCCTCCTTTTTGGGCAAAATCTCCTCTTTTTTTGGGCAACCGGCTTCGAACCGGGCATCACTGCTAACCGATGACAAGATAAAGATGGATCTATCCCCGACATGTCAGAAGGTTTCCAAGCAAACAAATCCACATTCTTTTTTAGCAACTCCTTCAACTCCTCCACAACCTCCTGATTCAACTCGGAGCCTACTCTTGTAGTTTGCTCCACTAACATTCCCAGCTGGAACTCCACCATCATTTCAGCGGGTTCCAGTTTTCTCCTTTACTTTCTATTCGAGGATCCAACCCCACTACCATCACTCGTGGCTCCTCTTTTTCTTCTTTCTTACCCTTCTTTTCCTCTTGTTTACCTACTTGACTTCCTCTTTGCTGAGACTTAATTTGTTCGTTTCTTTTTTCCTTTTTCCTTCTTGTTTTCTTGTGGAATCCGTAGACTCATATTATAATAACTCCGGGCAACCACTTGATCCGCCCTCACTGTGACTATATTCCCATCCTTGGCAACAAATATCATGGCCAACTGATCCATCGGCAAGAATATTTTAAAATTCTTCATAAAAGGCCTGCCCAGAATAACATTGTATGTTGACCCTAAAGACCACTACAAATGAAAAAGTTACTGTATTATCTGTAGGCGCTTTGCCTAGTGTTAATCTCAATGACATATACCCAAACAGCTTAATTTTATCCCATGTAAAAGCCAATAAATTAGCTCCACACGGCTCTAGTTGATCACAATCTAAATCCAACTGCCTGAATGCATCCCAAAATATGATGTCCACCGAGCTCCCAAGATCTACCAGCATCCTTTCCACACGATAGTTAGCTAATAGTCCTGAAATAACCAAAGGATCATCGTGCTCCGGGTCCAAAATCTCATCATCCAAATCTTCAAATACTATCTGCTTGCCCGTTTTCCTCCTTTCTTATTTAAAACATGGTTTTTCTGAAATGGCCATGCATGTGTTTAAATGTCTTTTCCGAGCATTGTTAGATTCTCCACCTCTAGCTCGCCCTCTGGCAATAGTGCATAACTGCATATATGCCCTACCTATACATGATTAGGGGATGTCTGCGTTTCTGCCTTCTGGCTTTTTTTTGCTTCTTTTCCTCTTTCTCTGGGCGGGCTGCGGCTTCGTTCTGGTCGCTTATAATTATACTCTCTTTCTCTGCATCCTTCTCCTTCACCCCTTCTTACATACTTTTGCAACTTTCCTTCTTTAATCAACTGCTCAATAACATTCTGTATGTTGAAACAATCATTTGTAAAATGTCCATATCCCCTATGGAACTCGCACCATTTTGTTTTATCTGCTTATGCATAACTCGATCTAATAGGCAGCGGCCTGGGAACATTCCTCATCTCCGTGCTCATCACCTCCTTCAAAATTTGTGCTCTCGAAGTATTCAACTGAGTGAACTCCCTTCTGTATGCTTCTCGTAACCTTTCTCCGACTAAACGAGGTCTCCTTTCTTCCATTTGTCCTCTACTCGCCGGTCTATTTGGCCTCCTGTTTTGTGTAGCTTCTTGAAAACCTCGTTCAATTTCTCTTTGAGAGGTTTTAAACTCTTTCCAACAATTCTTCTTTTGAGTTCGGCCTCTTCTTTGCCAACCCTCTTGGTTGTAACCCGGTGGTGAATAGCAGCAAATACGTCTAATTTTCAAACCCCCTAACTTGTCTAGCCTCTGCCTGAAAATGCTCGTAATATTCCCTCAACTTCTCGCCAGGATTTTGCCTCACCCCACATAAATTATGTGTAGTTTTAGGCTGTGGTCCACAATGAGCAAATTGTTACGTAAATCATAACGAAAACTCCGCCCAACCGTCAATTGAATTTTCCGGCAACACTATAAACCATTCCAAAGCTTGTTTTCTCAGAAAAACTGGAAATGTTCTGCATAAAAGAGAATCTGTTTCTCCACACAATGACATTGCTGCTCGGAACACTGTTACGAACTCTCTGGGGTCTGAACTTCCATCATATGCTTTCATGTCGTTAGGCTATTTGAACCAGCTCGGGATAGGCTCTACTCTCAACCTCCAGGGTAATGGTGTCCCTAATGGACCTTGATTAATAGGCATTATAGGAAATCTCTGCTGAAACTGTGGCTAATATGATGCCACCCATGGTTGCCTATTCATATATGATCTTTCGGGTCTCGCATTCATCATCTGCCCTTCGTAAGGTTGCGCCCTATAACCCTCTTGGCGGTCTTGCCCGTTATGATAAAATTCTGAGTTACCCCTCTGATTACTCGTCTGATGTTGACCTCATCTTCCTCCTTGATTCTCTGCTTCCCAAACATAGTAATTCCCTGTTTCTTTTGGCGGGTACTCTCCTCGGTGATTATGACAAAACTCTTCTCTTTTTGGCCTCCTTCTTCCCTGATATTCCGTCTGCCGCCTTTGATTTTGCCAACCTTCCTCTTGGCGAGTGTAGTATTGGCGGCTTGCCTCATGATTTTCCTCTCGAGCATTCTGTTAGTCGTACCCCGATTGCCAGCCTTCTTGATATCTCCAGCTCCTTCCTGTCTCCCGGGTATAAGCCATATGTACTCACTCTTCGTTTTTTTGGTTTATCCCTCGTCCTCTATCCCGGTCATTCATTCTTTCTGGAGGGCTTCTCGACTCCCTTGAAGGTTGCCACCGACCATTCTTTTGTCCCCTATCCCCTTCATTTCTCGGATGGGGTAACGGAATATAACTAGAAAGTGGGGATTGAGAACCCCCTATCCTAGTTTTGCAATGTTGCCCATTCTCCTGGTCTGTTCTTTCTTCAGAATAACGTCTCATTCTCCTTCCCTCCTGGTGATGTATGTTCCTTATGTCTTCTACTAACTGGATTAAAGCTTGCCCAATTGTGTTCGAAGAACGACTCCTCACATTGGATTGGAAAGAATTTTCTTCTTCTTCTCCAACAAGATTATCATTCTCTACTCTCTGCTCCTCACGATTATTACTAGTCATTAAAAAAGGTAGGGATAGCTTTACCTTCCCTACAGACGGCGCCAAATGTTCTGGACGAACATTAATAGGTAATCTGATATCTTGTGTGTTTGTTATGGAGTTTTTCCCTCTTATATATGCTATAATAAACGGTTAGGATAGTGGTGGGTATTTACTGGTACTCTATCATGGAGATCACGGTAGGGCCCTTTTAATGCCGCTACTGCTTGGGTCCTATGCACGTTCTTGGTTCATTGTCAGGGTTCCGGGATTGCACAACGTGCCTTATACCTAAGCCCTAACTCTGATGTGGGCTCTCTTTGGGCTTGCCTAAGCCCATATGGCGAACCCGGAACACTTTTTAACCGTTGTCTTGTTTATGTTCAATAATTTTTATAATATGTTGTGTTCAATTTAGTGTTGGAGCAAGGAAAACTCTATAAGACAAAGATAGGTTGAGGGAAATGTTGGAGACACGAGATAAATATTTACATTTGAATTCTGATGCTCTATAAATATTTGCAGGGGCGGACAAGCGAGCATTGGCGTCCGCTCCTCTTTAAATTTTTTTTTTAATATTATATATATAATTTTTTTTAATAATAATAAGTTATAAGTGTTGATAGTTAGTTCTTTCAAAAATATTTATAATAATCAGTATCTTTTATTAGACTTGATAACATTTAAAATTTTAAAATTTTATTTTTGCCCCAATTATAAGAAATCATGGGTCAGCCTTTGAATATTTGTATTTCAATTTAAGGAAAGCTCTATAAACATATGGTCCAATAAGTAATCAAAAGGTTTATTCCATTAAAAAACTATTTTTTTACAACTAACGATGAGGGGTGGCAATTTTTTAACAGATGAGAAATTTGTGTTTTGGTAGATTTGTTTTTAAATTTGTATTGGTAAAAATTGATACAAATTTTTTATGTTGTATTATGTGTCAACATGTAAATATGAAATTAACTCTATGTTATTATTCTTATGGGTTTTTCGTGTTAACCCGCTTAATAAATTATACACCTTGAGCTTAACGGATTATCGGTATGGCGACATGTCGTGTTATTGTGCATAATAAGCAACACACTAAATTTAAGGTTTATTGTTCATTTGTGTAATGTCAATCTGCAAAATAATTGGGTAGTGTTTATACCAAATGTTTTGACCCTTTTTTAAATTTGTATCGTATTCATGTTGAGTGTATTCATATAGATATTAATATTGTATCGTGTCATCTATGTTATTAATGAAAGATGTTAGCATTAGGGAGAAAAAATAAATACTTATATTTATTTATTTATACATTTGTTTTCCTCAACTTTTTTTAAGGAAAAGCTCAAAACCCCCCTATACTTTTATTTTGAATCACTTACATTCTTATACTTTTTTTTAATCATTTACCCTCATGTAGTTTCTTTAGTGTTTTAAAACTCGGACCGATCATTGACTCGACTGAGGTACTGGGTCATTGGTTCAACCGGGTTCAACTGAATATACTGTTCATATATTAAAAATATAAATATATTACTTATATTAAAAATTCACGGAAGAAAACTATCAATAATGGAAATTTCTCCATATTACAATGATGAATAAAGTGGCAATCCATTATGTAGCAAGCAAAGGGTACCCATATCACAAGAAATACTTTTTCAAGCTTATTGGGTTATAGTGCTACACTGCAAAAAGTCAAGAAGGATTGTAGTTTTCATTGCTTAAGGCCAAAGTTTATGTGGGGGTTTATCTAATCACTATTGTATGTTGTAGGCTTTCAAACAAATGATGAGGTGCATTGCGTTAATAAAAGTAAAAGGCCCCATAATACCCTTATAACTACTAGAAACGACCATAGTCATTTTCAACCAACAAAAAAAATGCCAAACTCTTTATCATCAACATCAAAGGAAAAGCAAGCAATAATTTCACACGATCCTCCAAAGCCTGCAATTACATAATAAAATAATATTGAAATAAGGGAGCCAAAAAATATAAATACCATTAGCATAGCATAATTATAATAATAATGTTTCTTTTATAAATAAAAATTTAGGAAATGTTCTAATCAAAGACTTAGGTAAATAATTAATATTTTGGAACAAACAATGCTAAAAGTGGAAGCAAAAGCTTGCGACATACACTGATGAACAAGTCTATTAAATATTTTGAAGAAGAGATATTAAAAAAATATCAAATATAATAATATATGAGAAAATTAAAACTATCCTGTGGATGGAGTTGTTGGTGTTGCCCAATGTCACTTTTATTCATGAGGAATCAGTGCCACGCTAAAATGCAATGGGCACCAAATGAGTTAATAACCAATGCATTATATATCTCATTGACAGAGGTAATTAAAGTTCCATGTGTTAGTCCCAGTGGTACTCAAGAAGGGGGGTTGAATTGAGTAGTAGCACCTATCTCTCTTTTTTATTTTTATTCAAATATAATTTTTAATATAATTTTCTAATTTTTGCTAATAAAAGGAAATCACAAGAATGATGCACAAATAAAAAAAACACAATGATTTCTACGTGGAAAAATCTCCTAGGCTCAATAGGAGTAAAAAACCACGACCCACTTGGATTTCAATCCAATGGGATTTAAAAAAAACTTCACTAATTTCAATGAGCCAAAATACTCAAGTACAAGTAGATCATAATCTACTCTTGAGGCACACTACTTTGATTCAACCCTTTAAATCAAAGTTTACACTTATCCACCGATAAGCCCACACCTATTGTTACTATCAACAATAGCAAGTCTCCACACACGGAGAAAAATCAACTTAAAATGAACCACCTTACTAATACTTCTAGAAAAGCTAAAAGGTGACGATGAAGCACTTAAAACCTAAGCTTGTAAAAAGTTAATAAAGAACACAAGTCTTAGGCTAAAAATTTAGATCTCATTTGCTGCTTCACTTTGAGACTATTGGAGCATGGGTATATATATAGTAAAAAAGTTTCATAAACTTTTGATCCCATGATAATGTTGTTTAGACTTTATCCTTATCTCTTAATTTCAAATTTTGATTCTGCTCTTTATCTTCAATTGACTGCAACAACTTCAAGCTTTATCTTATCTTCAGATTTGGAATCTCAACAACCTTTTGATATGCTGTAACCACCCAACAAAAATCATCCTGTTTTTTGATCAACAAATAAGGTTGTTAGGATTTGTAATTTAATTATATCAATTGTGTCATCATTAAAATATTTTAAAGCATACGGTGCAACAAATTCCCCCTTTTTGATGATGACAAACAATTGATGCCTTAGAAATCCAAGTAGCTTAACAGATCAATCCAACATTGAAGTTCAGCAATAACAAACTATTTTCATAGTCAACGAGCTAGTTTTGTATACAACAACAACAACAATGTAGAATGTCATGTGATCAAGTTGAATAATTGATACCGAATCCAAAACCAGATATTCAAACAGTAGTAATTAAACAGTGATAATGTTGACAAATTCAACTAGTAACCAACACTTAATTAACTCAAATAAGGCATCTTAGTTTCCCCCTTTTTTGACATCATCAAACTTTGGAAAATATTAGGCATAATGGAGCAAGAGATGTATGAGAAAGAGTAAAGCAAATGGGAAGCAGCAGAGCACTTTGCAATGGCATGGTGTATTTTGCAATATTCATGATAGAAGACACTCAAGTGTTTAACTCACAATTTATTCACCTTCAAGGATGCTTCATGGACTTGTAATTCATGATCTAGGAATCCTTTTAACCAGAAAAGTGCAAGTAGAATAAAGTTTATGAAAAATTTAAGCATGAAGGAAAAGATGATAGGAAATGGAAGGATTAAAGAACTCTCTTAGTTGTTAGAAGCTGGGAGTGTTATTGGCAAGATGACTCAGGTTGCAAAGAACAACAAAAAAATGACATTTGTTTGGATGCTGTATTATGCCATGAGACAATTAACATTTGAAGCTTTCTCCCCTTTTTTTATAACTTTTTTTTTTCGTTCTTCTCTTTTCTTTTCTTTTTAATCATCTTCCCCTTCTTCTTCTTCTTAATTTTTTTTTTTTATTCTCCTTCCTTTTTTTTTATCATCTTCTTCTTCTTCTGTTTTTTTGTTCATCTTATTCTCCTTCTTTTTTTTTTTTAATCATCTTCTCCTTCTTCTTCTTCTTCCTCCTCCTTTTTTTTCGTTGTTCCCCCTCAACTTGGCATGTGGATCAAAGATAAATAGGATATATATCTGGACATACTCTTCACAATATGATGTAAGTTTTCTGCTAATACTAATGGGACAAAAATATGCAAAATTATCTTTCTGCTTATGAATGGTTCGTATGATGTCAAATAGAGATTAGAAAAAGTAATGGGAAAAAAAGTGAATGACAGTCATCAATAAATCAGAATGCACTTTTCCACCAAAAAGAAGCAGATCAATTATACAAGTTTTGAAGTACCTTTTCACTCAGTAGTGTTTTCACTCAAAACTTGGTCACCTAACTAACATGTTTTTCATGAGTATGCATAACAGTACCACATCCATTGAATCATGCTCCACACAGTCACCAAATGCTATGGAAATCTAGGTGTATAGTCAGAAGGACCTAGAGTTTGTCTTGTGTAGGTGATGTTGTCTTTGTAAAGTGGAATAGGGTCTTTTTTTTTAAAAAGAAATATAGAAGTGATGATAAGTATGCAGACGGGACAACAAATTTTTGGTTCTAATTCAAGCATCCATATTGGGGGTCACATAAATCCTTATGTAGAACTAATCAAGCCTAGTTCTAGTCTCAATTTTTCAAACCTATCTCTATTTAACGGCTTAGTGAAAATATCTGCTATTTGAAATTCAGTGGGACAAAAATTCAACTTGATTAAACATTTTTCTGTACAATCTCTCAAAAAATGATGCCTAATGTGTATGTGTTTTGTTCTTGAATGCAACACTGGATCTTTTGATATACTTATAGCACTTGAGTTGTCACAAAGGATAGGCATACAACCAACATTTATTCCAAAGTCAATTAACTGTTGTTTTATCCATAACAATTGAGCACAACAAAGGGCAGCAGAAATATATTCAGCTTCAGTAGTGGATAATGCAATAGTATTCTGTTTCTTTGAACCCCAAGTAACCAAGCAAGGACCAAGAAATTGAGCCATACCTGAAGTGCTTTTTCTATGAACAAGGTCACCTGCAAAATCTGCATCACTATATGCCACTAGATCAAAATTAGCACCCCTAGGATACCATAATCCTAAGTTATCAGATCCTTTTAAGTATCTTAATATCCGTTTAACAGATTTCAAATGGGATTCTTTGGGATTGGATTGAAAACGTGCACATAAGCCTACACTAAACACAATGTCAGGCCTACTAGCTGTTAAATATAAAAGTGATCCAATCATACCTCTATATATTTTTTCATCCACACTTTTACCTTCTTTGTCCTCGCTTAATCTATCTCCAGTCCCCATTGGAGTCTTGTGCGGCTTAGAGGCTTCCATCCCATATTTTTTTAGAAGGTCTTTGACGTACTTTTATTGATGAATCATTGTACCCTTGTCACTTTGAGAAACCTGCAGACCAAGAAAAAAGGTCAATTCACCCATTAAACTCATCTCAAATTCTTTTTTCATCAAACTTGCAAATTCATCACACAATAGATCATTAGTTGCACCAAAAATTATGTCATCAACATATATTTGTACAACTAGAAGATCATTATCTTTACTTTTTAGAAATAAAGTCCTATCTACTTGACCTCTTTTGAATCCATTAGCAAGAAGATGTGAATAGAGTCTTTCATACCAAGCTCTAGGGGCTTGTTTTAAGCCATAAAGAGCCCTATCAAGTTTGTACACATAATCCTTAAGCATAGGGTCCTCAAAACCAGGTGGCTGTTCTACAAAGACTTCCTCTTCTATTAATCCATTTAAAAATGCTGTTTTAACATCCATTTGGAATAATTTAAAACCCATATGAGTTGCAAATGCAATTAAAATCCTAATAGCCTCTAGTCTTGCTACGGGTGCAAAAGTTTCCCCATAATCAATGCCCTCTTGTTGATTATATCCCTTAGCTACTAGTCTAGCTTTGTTCCTTATTATAGAACCATGTTCATCTAACTTATTCCTAAACACCCATTTTAGTCCTATTATGGTCCTATTCTTTGGCCTAGGCTCCAAGTGCCAAACTTTATTTCTCTCAAATTGAAGAAGTTCCTCTTGCATTGCTTGAACCCAGTCTGAATCATTAAGAGCATCAACATGGTTAGTAGGTTCAATTAAAGACAAGTAAGCATGAAAAGCACAAAAGTTTTTTAGTTGTGATCTAGTTTGCACTCCCTTTTTAAGATCACTCATGATAAGATCAATAGGATGAGAGCTTTGATGCTTCCAGCGCCTGAAGTGGAATTCTTGGTCTCCTTCCTCAACTGTTTCAGGATTAGCATCATGCAAAAAATGGTTGTCAGATAACATATTCCCTCGGTCTGCATTTGTTTCGCCATGTCTAGCATTCAGATCCCTTTGGTCAGCATCATCAGTATCAGAATTTTGAATTAAAAGCCTTTCTTTATGTTGTCTTGCTTCTGAATTTGCTTCTGGTCTATGCACAAACTGAGAGGGGGGCTGCTCATCATTTTGTCTAGCTGTTGTTGTTCCCAAATGATAATTTCTAGGTGCTGCCACAACATCTTCAGTGGCTAATGTAGCACCTGTAACTGTCAACGGCAGAGTACTGGGTTGTTGATAATGCACAACATCTGTTCCTACCTCTTTCCCTCCTTTTTGTTGTTGGACTCCTGTATTTTCATCTTCATGATCACTTCTTATAGTTTCTGAATTAGATGAAGATCTTACCAATCCTAACTCAAAGCCATCTTCAACCTGCTCTAAAACATTAGATTCATCAAATATCACATGCACACTCTCTTCAACACACATAGTCCTTTTATTGTATACCCTATATGCCTTTTTATTTGAGGAGTATCCAAGGAAAATGGCTTCATCACTCCTCGCATCAAACTTTCCTAATATGTCTTTGCCATTATTATGTACAAAGCATTTACACCCAAAAGTTCTAAAATGCTCAATCTTTGGCTTTCTACCTTTAAACAATTCATAGGCTGTTTTCTTAAGAATTGGTCTAATCATAGCCCTATTAATAATATAGCAAGCTGTGTTTAAGGCTTCAGCCCAAAAATTCTTTGGTAAGCTACTAGCAATTAACATAGTTCTAGTCATGTCCTCTAGTGTCCTATTCTTCCTTTCAACCACACCATTTTGTTGTGGTGTTCTAGATGCAGAAAATGTATGCTCAACACCATGGACTGTGCAAAACTCAAGAAATTTATGGTTAGAAAATTCACCTCCATTGTCAGACCTAATAGCAAGCAATTTATAACCACTTTTATTCTGAACTTTTTTAATAAAGGCATTAAATTCTGCATATGTCTCATCTTTTCTAGTTAGAAAAATAACCCAAGTGAACCTAGAAAAATCGTCAACTATAACAAAAGCATAATTCTTTCCGGATCTACTAGGGGTTGACATGGGTCCACATAAATCCATATGAATTAGCTCAAGGGGTTTAGAGGTACTTACCATGTTCTTGGATTTGAATGATGACTTAACAAGCTTACCTCTTGCACAAGCTTCACACAGTTGGTTATCTTCAACCTTAATTGATGGTAAGCCAACAACTAAGTCAAGCGAGCTTAGTTTTTTCAAGGTAGATAAACTGGCATGTCCTAATCTTCTATGCCACAACAAGGGATCATCATCTAGGACACTTAAACAAGTTAAAGAAACACTTGCAATATAATTTAAGTCTACTTGATAAGTGTTTCTTACTCTTTTACCTTCTAGAATTACTTCATTTGAATTTAATTTTCTCACTAAACAATTTTCAGAAGTAAATTCTACTCTATTACCTTTGTCACAAAATTGAGAAATGCTTAAAAGATTGTGTTTCAAACCTTTGACCAAGAAGACATTATCAATACAGTGAGAAGGTGACTTGCCAACCTTACCAATTCCAATGATTTCACCTTTTTTGTCATCTCCAAATGTCACATTCCCTCCTTGAAAAGGCATTAGTGAGAGAAATCTTGATTTATCTCCAGTCATATGTTTAAAACAACCACTATCAAGATACCACAGGTTGTGCCCCCTCACTTTTGCCTGCAAAAGAGAAAATTAAAGGTTAGATTTAGGAACCCAAACCTGTTTGGGTTCCTTTTTCTTGATATCAGGCTTAACTCCATTTGTTTTTCTCACCCATATCTGTTGAATTGTCATTTTTTTTTTAATTTTAGAATTGAAACAGATTTCACGTTGTTTCTTAAGTGAATATGTGCAGTTCTTCCTATAAGCATCAATTCTTTTCCTACAATCCATCTTAAGATGACCAACTCTCCCACAATGTAAACATATCTTTTTGTCAAACAAATCACCATGTTTCCATTTATTTTTGCTTGCTACACCAAAAAATCCCAGGCCTTGTTTATTTTTATTCACACTCTTAATAAACCAATCAGCGACAGTAATTTCTTCTTTTGTATTACTGGTTTCATTTTTCAAGGCATTTTCTTTAGCAGCCAGACTTTGGTTCTCTAAATTCAGCTTAGCATTCTCAATATTTACATGATTTAGTTTAGAATTAATTTTTTTTAATTCTTCATTTAGTGATTCAAGAGATCTCTCATCATTTAAAATTTTAGTTTTTAGCAAAATAATTTCTGACTTGAGCTTCTTATTTTCTTCATTCAGACATGTTTTAATCTTGATTTCATTTTTCAGGTCCTTTGTTAATTCACTATATTCATCAATAATTTCATTTTTTTCATCACACATAGCCACATATTCGTCAATCAGAATTTCTATGTGCTTAACAAGATGCTTTTTAGACAAAGAACACAAAGAAGACTTAAGAATTTTAAGATTTACCTCTTGTGGTTCATCAACAGTTTTTGAGTCGCTATGCACCATTAAGCAAAGATTCGCTTGTGCATCTTCATCAGATTTTTCTTCTTCAGATTCTGAATCGGACCATACCGCCACCATAGCTCTCTTGAAATCCCTTCTCTGATATTTTTGTTTCTCCCTAGTATGCTCTTTTTGTTCCTTCTTCGATTCATTCGCCAGGAAAGGACAATCCTTAATTTTGTGATCTGATTTTCCACATTTGAAGCATTTTTCATCAACCCTAGGTTTTTGTCTTCCTGAGCGATTCTTTGTTGAGTCGCCTTTTGATTTCTTGAAAAATTTCTTGAATCGACGAGCAAGCATAGCGAGATCTTCATCTTCATCGCTTTTTGTTTCATCTTCCTCCTCTCGTTCTGACTTTTGAGCTATTCCTTTTTCCCGTTGAGATTGATTTTTTATTTTGCCCCTTTTTTCCGCCTTAAGTGCGAGCTGAATGTCGTTGTGTTTTTTGAGTGTTTCATTATGAGATAAAAGTTGCATCTCATAAGTCATTAGTGATCCAGTCAACTCCTCAAGTGTAAATATTTTAAAATCTTTTGTCTCCTGTAAAGCAATCACTTTTGGTCTCCAATCTTCATGAGGTAGACTGCGTAGTATTTTTCTAATTTGCTCATCAGTTGGGATTATTTTTCCCAATGCACCAAGTTCATTGATAATATTTGAAAATCGTGTTATCATGCTCCGTATGTTTTCTTTGGGGCTCATGGAAAAAAGTTCATATTGATGCATCAACAAATCAATTTTTGACTGCTTGACTTCATTTGTTCCTTCATGGGTAACTTCCAATAAATTCCACATCTCCATTGCTGTACGACAACCCATAATTCTATTGTACTCTTGTGTGCCAAGACCACAATGAAGAAGTCTTTTGGCTTGAGCGTTGAATTCTAATTTTTTCCAGTCTTCATCGATATATTCATTGATTGGCTTTGGTATCAAGTCTCCCTTGTCATTCATTTTAGTGATTTCAAAATCACCATTTTCGATTACATTCCAGACTTGATAATTCTCGGCTTTTATGAAAATCTCCATTCGATTCTTCCAGTAATTGAAGAATTTTCCTTCAAAAAGCGGTGGCCTTTGAGTTGAGTACCCTTCTCGGATTGACTCCATTCTTGGATCTACTCTTCAGGAATTACCTGTAAAATAAAGAGAACCATGCTTTGATACCAATTGTTAGTCCCAGTGGTACTCAAGAAGGGGGGGTTGAATTGAGTAGTAGCACCTATCTCTCTTTTTTATTTTTATTCAAATATAATTTTTAATATAATTTTCTAATTTTTGCTAATAAAAGGAAATCACAAGAATGATGCACAAATAAAAAAAACACAATGATTTCTACGTGGAAAAATCTCCTAGGCTCAATAGGAGTAAAAAACCACGACCCACTTGGATTTCAATCCAATGGGATTTAAAAAAAACTTCACTAATTTCAATGAGCCAAAATACTCAAGTACAAGTAGATCCTAATCTACTCTTGAGGCACACTACTTTGATTCAACCCTTTAAATCAAAGTTTACACTTATCCACCGATAAGCCCACACCTATTGTTACTATCAACAATAGCAAGTCTCCACACACGGAGAAAAATCAACTTAAAATGAACCACCTTACTAATACTTCTAGAAAAGCTAAAAGGTGACGATGAAGCACTTAAAACCTAAGCTTGTAAAAAGTTAATAAAGAACACAAGTCTTAGGCTAAAAATTTAGATCTCATTTGCTGCTTCACTTTGAGACTATTGGAGCATGGGTATATATATAGTAAAAAAGTTTCATAAACTTTTGATCCCATGATAATGTTGTTTAGACTTTATCCTTATCTCTTAATTTCAAATTTTGATTCTGCTCTTTATCTTCAATTGACTGCAACAACTTCAAGCTTTATCTTATCTTCAGATTTGGAATCTCAACAACCTTTTGATATGCTGTAACCACCCAACAAAAATCATCCTGTTTTTTGATCAACAAATAAGGTTGTTAGGATTTGTAATTTAATTATATCAATTGTGTCATCATTAAAATATTTTAAAGCATACGGTGCAACACCATGTAGTGGCAACTTCATAAATGTCATCCTCATAAATAACAGTGGTAATTAAAGTTTCGTTGACAGCAAGGTATCCAAGTGAAAGATGTTCCAGGTGTGTTGTTGATATCTTTATCTAGCGAAACTGGTCATAGTACGAGTTGCATCCTCATAAATATCAAGTGGCACTAACCCAATGTCAACTGCATTACTTTTAAAGAGTGGGGAATAAGTGTGTGTTTTTTTCTACCTGTAAACAGTAGAAGCATATGCATACATTAAAATAGACAGGGACCTATGTAAAGTAAGTATGGCATTCATATTGTAAATTTATTGAAAAAGAATATGAATGAAAAGCTTGAAACGTGATTGCGATTGTGACCATATAACCTGTTATTGTTTTTGTTTAAATGGATCATGTTTTTAACATCAGAGAGACATCTATTGATTTTTGAATTCTGTAATGTTTTCTAAATAGAGAAGGCAAAATAGTGGTGATTCTATTATAATTAGTTAACTATCATTGCTTGCAGGTATAACTGAAGCATCTGGTATAGCAGCAAAACTGGGGATTCCATTAACTCAACATGGCATTCCATTAACTCAGCAGCACACAATAAGCATGACCATATCTTCCTTTTTGCATAGTTGTTCTCTTCCTTTTACATTGATTAAGTTAGTTTTTATTAGTCTCTTTTTGTAATCATATTCATTTCCAGTCATTATTGATGAAATAGATTAAGAGGACTTTGATTTATATACAGCAGTAAGTAACGAAACAATGACCATGTAAACACTAGCAGCAATGAATTTGCAAATTCATTAGCAACTTCTCCATATTTTATAAGATACCTAAATATAACCATATCCTTAAAGCATATGTGGATATCCAAAAATGAAGGTAATGCATTGAAATAACAAACAAATTATTTTAAAAGAAACAGAACCAATATCAACTGCCTGCTTAACAAGTCAACAAATAGATTAGAAAAAATTACATAAGATAAAACAACTTACTCTGCTTCACAATTAGGTTGGCATGAATGACATATTCGACTGGCTTCTAAAGGTAGATGTTATAGAATCCTAATGCTGAATCTTTGCTATTTTCTTACAGACATCAAATCTCATCTTGTTTCTCGAATCACTTCCACACAGAATACACCTAATAAAAAAAATTCAGTGAAGGAGAAACAAGAATGCTTAACCACCACATAATCATATGGGCACAATACAAGCTATAAATGTTATAGAACAAACACCTCTATATGAGCAATTTGTAGTAATGATTTCTAAATGGTGATGTAGATTAATACATGTTCCTATCATATAAGGCGGTAAAATCACCTCATCTTTGTGTATTTTTCAAGCATGATGTGTTTCTCTAAGCCTCTTTTAAAAAAAAAATTAAAAATTTATCATGTAATACAGGGAACAATAATAAAACAAATAACTATCGAAGCAACATGCAGCTTTAAAATTAAAAAGCCAACTTGTTGGAATTCAACTGATAAATGGCAAGTAAAATAGAATTTAATGGTTGGGAAGCCTATGTAATGTTTAATAAAAAGTAATATTTAATAAAAGGAACCCAAATCGTCGACTAAAAAAAAACCCCAAATCACCGTAACAACAAGAAACCCACAATATCACATTTGCATAAACACAAGGTCAAAAATGATGAAATCTAACTCAAAACCAGGGAAATTTGCAAGAATAAAAAAATAGCTACTTGAATCACAATGGAATTCGTAAATAAGGAAAATGGAGCAATATACTCGAATGGGTCGACGAAGAATGCAATAAAGTTGGAGCTCCATACCTCATTTTCAAATGCAGAGTAGAGGAGACAAGGGTTGGACCAGATTTAATAAGCTATGGGTTTGGAAAAAGAAACTCGGTTGGAAATAAATCTTGTCTCCTAATATTGTCCAAACTGTGTCGAAGAATGGTGTATTTGGCAGAGGATGGAATTTGGAAATGACTCACATCTGAAGCATTCAAGTTCACGGGGACAATGAGAAAGAGAAGGTAAGGTTTAGAGAGACGAGGTTGAGAGGTTGAGAGTTTGAGTGAACAAAAGGGATTCTAAAGGAACATGGAGGGTAGAAAAAAATAATTAAAGATTTCAAAAAAATAAGCGGGGAAGTGAAATTTTTCGAGGGAATGAAAATTCAGAGTAAATTTTTTTTACCAAATAACATTGACTCTGTATCCTAGTATACTAGGACGGTTAGCATCACGCGTCGTGAAAACAACTGTAGAATTCCTTCAGAGACGGTTAAGGCCAAACCGACATAAATTGACCGACGTGAGATCCCCTTTTTCTAGTAGTGACATCAAATAGTTCAGGAACTAAACCTAATACAAACCCTAAACCCTACATCAAATAAGATATAAAGGAAATTACAAAACAATAAATCCACCCTAAACATGAACTAAAAACTTAAACCCTAAATCTAATCTTCGTCCTCCTCGGACGCTGTCTCCTCGTCATCCTCATCTGACATATGAGCCCCCTCCCTGCATCCTCCTCAATCTCTTGTCCTCGTGCAAGCTCTAGATGAGCAAGCCTATCTTCCACACCCTTGAACCTTCCTTGTATGTGTCTAAACCTTTCATTCCCTTTCTGGATGTGACTCTTCCTCCATTTTTTATGCTTCAACGCCATTTTTCCTATCTTCTTCAGTGTGGCGTTTATGCCCTTCATGACATCATGCAATGAAAACCCAGCCTCATGCTCAGCTATATCCTACAAGTCAGTCTCATCGTCTTTGTCATCATCATCCTCCACCTCGGGCTCAACCATGTGTGCATTTGGGCCAATATCAGGAACCTCAACCTCAACCGTACCTATGAACTGCCTCACACCCGCCCTGTTCTTTGAGATCTTGCACTGCGTTACAAGGCCTTCAACTCTTAACCAGAAACAGTTGATCTCATGTTACTCTGTGATGGCCAAGCAATAGTAGCTACTGAAGGATATGTTCCCTGGGTATGTATCAAACACATGGCCTTTGAGTGAGAAATCATTCAAATAGTTCTTGCTTCAGAAATAAAGAAGATACTCCTTGTAACTATAAAAACTTGAATTACCAATTTTTCCTCTTAATCTTTTCATAGACATATGTAAATTGCTGAGGCATGAAGATAAAATAATTTTTGTTGAGAAACAAAAAATTGCAAAATTATTTTTGTTAAGCTGAAACGTTTACAAGTGCCAAATTTCGTGGTTAAGTGTTCTAATGAAAAAGGAGGGGAGGAAAATTGGAAGCCCAACTCCATTTTATAAAATTGTTTTTAAGAATATTTATGTCTCAGTTTTCAAGTGAAGTTTGATTTCAATTTACAATATTGTATTTTGTTTTCTCATCGTATTGCCTATCCTAATCTCTCTCTATATATGTATATATTACAAATTTTGTCTATTAATTTTGATTTTAATTAAAACCGTTATTTTTATTTTTATTTGTCTTCGAATTTTTTTTTTTAAGTTTTCCAAAGCAGTGTTTGCTTGATACTTTAGTAAATTAGTATTGGACATAAATTTTATTTTATGCAATTACAAAGTTCTTGTAACATAAAAGATGTCATGATTCTCATGGGAATGGTATTTTGGGTCTTACATATATCCTTTATTATTTGTTGTCTCGTATATTTTTGCGCATTTTTGCATAAAAGTTAAATCGGCAACACTAGCATTTGACTGTGATGTTTTTGTTGTGCACGTCTTGTGTGTGAAGGGTACTTTTTTCTGCCGATTAATTATGAAGCTAAATGCGAATGAAGATGGGATTTGCAGGTACGAGGGTGTAGAATATGAAATCAAGCGAATCGTGAGTCGATCCAATCCGCGTTAAAAGAATAACATTTTTTCAAATTGGTTTAAGAATTAAATCATTTTCTTCGATCCGAACTTAGAATTTAACCATTTTTTAAAATCTGTTCGGTTCACTTTACCGATTCAATTTAATTCAAACTAAAAATCAAATCAAATATCAAATACTATTGGCACGAGTGGTAAGAAATTTGTGTCCCTTAACCAGATGTCTCGAATTTGAGTCCTAGGAATGAAAAAATGATCTTGGGAGAGTCCCTCCTGCTTTGGGTCCAACAATACTCGAACCAGATTAGTCCAAAAAATAAACCGCTAAGGAGACTCAGAAAAACCAAACCAAATTGAACTCTTAGAAGTGTGGAAATCAAATGAACTTAACTGAACTAACCATGCATGCACACCCATATTTGTAGGCACAAGACTCCGCCTTTAGGAACAAGACAAGTTTTATTTGCTTAATTTTTGGGGTGCTCGTGTGTCTAACATAGTTACGTTTGAAAAAAATTTTAAATTCATAATACTTCAAAATTACATCGATTACTCAAACAGCCATAAACACACTAACAGGAAATCTTCATCTTACAAAATATAATAATAACTCAAACCTCTAGACCTAATCCAATTTGGAAGTGGCATGGACGCTAACGTCGACGTAGCTTCATGTGGATAACAAAAAGTATTTCATCTAGATGGGGAGGAAGTCCGTGGTGCCATACTTGTCATTATGCTGTGGAAGCTATTTTACATGTTCTACGAGATTGTCCTCACTCCCTAAAGATTTTTTAACTCTCAATCATCCAGATTGTTTACATTGTAATATCAATGGAATGTGGCACCATCCATAAGTGTTGGAGTGGAAAGATATTTTTATTATGGCTTGCTGGTTCACATGGCTGTGGCGTAATAATAATTCATGCACCTAATTAACCCTACATTTGTTATTTCTAACTACATTGCAGAGTATAGCGTAGCCATAGAGACACATCAAAAGCACAACTATCCAAGTTCCAACATAAGGAACATGTGTTGGAAACCTATACCTCATGTGATGGAGCAATGAAATAACTAAATGACAAGGCTACTTGTGGAGGATTCGTTCGAGATGACAACTGAATTATTGGCTTTGCTTATAATATTGGCTCTTGTTCGCCGTTTATGGCAGAGTTATGGGCAATCCTCAAGTGTTTTATAATTTGCTTGGAGTTTACACATACATCGACTTGAGGTTGAGAGAGATTCTTTGGTAGCTATGTAAGCAATTACGGATCAGGAAAATAATGTAAGCTTCTCTCTTTTGGTGGAACGTATTAGAAGCTGGATAATCAAATTAATCCACATCCATAGATGTATCATATATAGCCTATAAAAAAGGCAAAAAATCGTTTGATTTCTCTGATTAATTAGGGGGCATTTGGTACACGTCATTTTCTAAGATTTCCGGAAAACTGAATTTTTATAAATTTTAAATTTTCAGATATTATCATAAACTGAATGTAAAAATTATATTTTTGAAAATAGAGATTCCCAGACAAAAAAAAAATTTCTCCTCTACCAAAAATCCCCTAAGGAAAGTCCTCTCCTTGACTATAATTGAGAGGGGGAGAAAACAATGGATGTAGGCTACCATAACTGAATCATCACACTTTCTGAGTCATCTTCTATCCTTTTTACTTGTCTTTTTACAATGGGTTTTATGTTTATCATGTAACATAATATAACATCATTTTCCTACACACACATTAAAGAGGTGGGGTCCACATATTTTTCTTAATCTTTCATCATTCCACTTTCTCTCTCTTTTATTGTATGTGTTAAAAACAACACTTAAATTATGTTTCATAACATTAATAAAACCCTTTTACAATATGATATCAGAGCTAGTTATCCTTTTTGTGGGCTATGTGTAATATAACTAACCAAATCCCCTAATTTATCAACATTGAAAACTTTGTATCTTACCCCATGTGAATAGAGGTTAATTGGAATTAAAAATGGGTCCATCTGCTTTGAAAAATGGGTTGAAAATATAAATCGACCTTGTTTTATGGTGGATTGGAAGGCTAATGTGTTTAAATAATAATACAATTAAAAAAAAAATACTTATACAAAAAAAATTTTAAATTTTTTTTATTTTATGAGCTTTATAACATTATCTAATTCCATCATTCATTTCCGTTTTTTTTTTCAACCCCAATCCTAAATATATGTTTTAATATACGATAACATTAATTATAAATAAAGTATTTTTTCTTTATCTTTTGTAAAGAGAGGAAGGATGGTGTAACAACTAATTAGTGTTACTACCAATCAATTTCACTGTTAGATCGATTATGTAGATCCAACAGTTATATTTATTTCCATCTTTGTATGGTTATAATTTCTTATATTTATTACTTTATATTTATTTTCACCCTTGTATGGTTATGCATTAAATATGAGAAATCATAACCATACAAAGATAGAAATAAATATAACCGTTAGATCAACATAATTGATCTAACAATGAAATTGATTGTTAGTAACAATGGTAGTAACATTAATTAGTTGTTACAATATTCTATCCCTTGTAGAGAAGGTTAAAGATAATTTTTTGGATATTACTAAAACTTAATATAACGAATGAAACACTACTTTACATAAATATTTGACCAATTAGTTAATATACTTTAACCCAATTTAATATGGGACCTAGGTTGCATACTGCAACTTAAGGGGTGTATTGAATTAGGATTTTAAAAGATTTTTTTTAGATAAAAAATCTTACAGATTTTAAAAGACATTTTAGAATTTGAGGGACTTTAAAGACTTTTTTAAAAGATTTTTTTTACAATCAAGATTTCATAAGATTGGTTTTAAAGGATTTTAATAGAATTTATAAGATTTGAAAGGACAATATGGATTTATAAGATTTTAAAAAATCGTATGAATTTTTAACAAACATTCAAAATTACAAGAGTCAATAAAAAAAATAACAAAGAAATGCAATAAAATTAATAAAAAAGTAAAATTTAATATAATTTTCTCAATCAGTAAAACATAATATAATTTTCAGTAAATACCATTTTTGGTCCCTACCAAAAAACACGGTTCTCACTTTAGTCCCTTACAAAAATAAATTAGTCAGTTAATCCTAACAAATTCAAAGTGTACCCATTTAGTTGAAATCGTGGTCCCTCACAAATTCAAAAAAGACCAATATTAGTCCCTCAAAAGGACTAAAATGGGTCCATTTTGAATTTTTTAGGGACTAACTAACTAATTTATTTTTGTAAGGGACTAAAGTGGGGACCGTGTTTTTTGTTAGGAACCAAAAAGGGTTTACTCTATAATTTTTAACAAACATTCAAAATTACTAAGTATCAGCTCTTCACATATCTAATGTTATACTAGTTCTCCACGCAATAACGTTTTGTCGTTCATGCTCTTGGGTTTGACCAATGGGTTGAAAATTATATTCTTCATTTCGTATCAAAGCTATGCATATATGTAGGGGTGTCAATATGGGTTGACACGACACGAATTTGACACGACACGAATTCGACACGACACGAATACATCAACACGAACACGACACGAATTTTCATTCGTGTCAAAATCTTCAACACTGACACGACACGAATTTTTTGCGGGTTGACACGACACGACACGAATAACACGCAAAATAGGGGACAAAACGGTAATGGACAAAAAAAATTAAAAAAATAGATCGAAAATAAATAAAAAATAATAATAATAATAATAATAAAATAATAATTAAAAATAATACGGGTCGACACGAACACGAATTCATAAACACGAACACGACACGAATTTTTTGCGTGTCATTTTTTTCAACACGAACACGACACGAATTTTTTTACGGGTCAACCCGAACACGAATTTTCGTGTCGTGTCGCGGGTCGATCCGCGTGTCAAAACCCATATTAACACCCCTACATATATGATTATAAAACCCATTTTTTAATTATTAAAATAATTCTAAATTTGCATATAGAACCTAAAGTTCATGATAAATTTTTGTTTCGAATTTTTTGCAATTGATCTTGAAAACGTTGGGGTTTTTGTTCTATGTGATGAGAGTTTTCTAACCATATATCATATGCATATTTTCATTGAATATTCTAAGAAAATTTCAAACCTGAAATTTTGGATTTTATTACATGAAAGTTTAGAAAATTTCTCAAATTTCTCAGATTTTTAAATTGCTTTGGGACTTTTGAAAAATAATTTTTTAGTTATCTATTAACTCAAAAATTGTTTGAAATCCTTTCCTATAATGAAGAAATTTCGTTCATGAATGTATTGTTACGAATATAGGGTTCATACTATGAAAGTTTCAATCTTTCTTTAAATTGATATTGTTTCATTGATGTAAAACGAAAATTGATTTGAGGGTTTTAATTCCATGTTATTTTTCCACTATTTTATATTGTTTTTAGTATAAAAATCACATCTTTTTGTGCCAAGAAAAACTGCGACCGTAGCTTTAAAAATAACTTTTTAAACTTCCAAAATTTATAAAAAATGACTCAAAAATATGTTGTTTTTAATCTCGTTAGTTTGTTGTTTCTGTGTTTTGTAATGAAAATCGCTCAAAAATATGCTATTTTTGAGTTTTGATGAAACTCCCATGGCGGAACCCGATTTCGAGCGGGTTAACGTGCCAAAGGAAGAAGAAAACACTACAATAGATAAATCTCAAGAAATCCTAGAGGTTAGGGTGAGATTGTGAGAGAGACATCCTATTTATATTTTTTTACTAAAAAGTCTCACGAAATCCACACCAATAGAAAATCAATTAAAATCGTCGGATTTTTGAATATTACAAGATTGTGATTCCATTGTTTAAAATCCTGATTGAATACCAACAGATTTAGACGGATTCTAAAATAATCTTTTAAAATCCTAATCGAATACCACATGACTTTTTTTCAATCCATTAAAATCCTAAATGAATACCACTGGATTTTTTGTCCAATTCCAATCCATTAATTTTTTTTTTTGAAATTCCAATCCATTAATTTTTTTTTGAAATTCCAATCCAATACACCCTTCTTAGCTTTAGTTTATTCTTTATAATTCCTCGGGCTCTATCCCTATTTTTGTACGTAAATTTTTTTTACTTACACAGCAAAAGTGACATGGGCCCGCAGAATAAAGCCTAAGGGCTTGCCTAAGCTAAGTATTCAGCCTTGTACTGGCCCAAAATAAAAAACTTAACGGGTCATAAAAAACACCCCTGACCTAAATTCCACACTATTATTACAAAATAAAAAATAAAAAATTCCACACTATGAACTGAAAACGTGAGTGACTCACGTGAGACACCATTAACTGTTTCAGCCTTTCAGGTTATAAATCAAACACGGGAAGCGTCCAAGTAAGAATAGGGTTTCAGCATCCAACGGCGGAGAACGCTTCCACCCCAACACCCCCAAAAACCTTAAATAACCCGAAAACCCCAAACCTAGCTCTCCCTCTTTCTCCTCCTTGCTTTCGCTGCTGCAACTCGCTTGCCGCCGAAGCAGGAGTTAAACCGAAACAAACGACCGAACGCACCGTTTCGTTCTCCGCCATGCCTTCTCTCCTTCCTCTCTCCAACGACGCCGTTCCGAGCGAGGGCTCCAAAGACAAGACGAAGAAGAAGAAGAAGGAGGAGAAGAATAAGAACCAGGCTCCAAACGACGCCGTTCCCGAACTGGACTTGCTGAGTTCGAAGAACAAGAGCAAGAAGCGCAAGAAGGGTTCGGATGAAGATGAAAAAGGGGAGGAGGTGAAGAGCGAGACAAGCTCGGAGCTCGTGGATCCCAACGAGGAAGGTTTGAGATCGAAAGAGAAGAAGAATAAGAAGAAGAAAGCGAAGTTTGAGGAGGAAGAGGAAGAAGTGGTTGTGAAGAAGGAGGATCGGAATGCGATTTCCAAGTTTAGGATATCAGAGCCGTTGAAGGCGAAGCTGAAGGAGAAAGGGATCGAATCGTTGTTTCCGATTCAGGCCATGACCTTCGATATCGTCCTTGATGGTTGCGATTTGGTTGGTCGCGCTCGTACCGGTCAGGTATGTTCGTTATTCGTAATTCTCTGTGTTTTAAAATGCATTCAAATTAATATTCATAGATATTAATTTAATTAATATGGTGAATAAAATCTTGAGACTGATTGATATTTATAGGCTAATTTAATGACAAATTAATAATGGGTTTATTTTGAATTGAATTATTATTTTTTAAATTAATAAGGGATGGATATTCTTTAGTTTAAAATAAATAACAATGTACAGAAAAAAGTAAAAAAATAACAACATTTAGAGTGGGGTGGCTTTGGAGTTTGAAAAGTTTAATACAATTTTGGAAAAGTACTTTTCAAGTTGCGTGAGTGTGTTTTCTCATATTGTGTCCCTTTTGATATCTTTTCAAGGGTAGTTAAAACTGTGTGCTGCTTTTGTAGTCTGATATCTTTTGCTTTTTTGGGAAAATGCAGGGTAAAACTCTGGCCTTTGTGTTACCCATATTAGAGTCTCTAACAAATGGTCCAGCTAAAGCGGTGAGAAAGGTTGGCTATGGGAGGTCTCCTAGTGTCATTGTGCTTTTACCTACTAGGGAATTGGCTAATCAGGTACAATTCGCAACACATGATCTGGTTGCTGGATTATTTTAGTTTGCCATTTCATTCATGTGTATTTTTCGGCTGTGGCGTGTTGTACATTAGGTGCATGCTGATTTTGAAGTTTATGGTTCGTCAATGGGACTGGCTTCTTGCTGTTTATATGGTGGAGCTCCGTATCAAGCTCAAGAGATGAAGCTCAAAAGAGGTGTTGATATTGTTGTTGGAACACCAGGTCGTATAAAGGTAATTACTCTCATAATAGTCCTTTGTTGCATGTTGCTGCTTTTTTATTTTCTTGATATGACTGTGAATTATTTCACAGGTAGATCGAACAAGTTTTACTTTGTGTATTTAAAACTATTATTGATTTTGTGTAGGATCATATAGAGAGGCAAAATATTGACCTGAGCCAACTGAAGTTCCGTGTCCTTGATGAGGCAGATGAGATGCTGAGGATGGGTTTTGTTGAAGATGTTGAGCTCATTCTAGGTATGTGATTTCTTTTCCTAAATTTTAATTTTGTATGTATTATGTATATCTGAGTTAACTGAGGTTACATGTCACTATTTAACTTCCTATGATATTGTTTTTTTTTTTGTAGCTTTTTAATTGTTGATTTTGGTTTTGCTAGTTGTACTTGAGTTTTTGCATGAATAAGTTTGAATACTGTCATCTTTTTGTGAAAATACATTGTTGATGATGAGGTTTTACTTTGTTTGATTGTTGGATTGAAGTGTTGCACATTATCAATGTCAGCTCATTTTTCTTTTCCATGTATCCTTTGTGGTTTTGATAACCTGGAGCAATGTTGCAATTTGATTAGACTAGATTTTTTTTTCAAATTCTAGAAAACGTTCTTTCTAAATGTTTCCTTATTTTCTAATGCATGATGCTTTGTACTCGAGATCACTCAAGGTTACATGTTTGATCTATTTTTTGGATCGTAATATATTTTCAGGATTACAATGGTCTCTTATTTGATTTTTGCAGGTAAGGTAGAAGATGTTAGAAAAGTTCAGACACTTCTTTTCAGTGCTACTTTGCCAAGCTGGGTTAAGCAAGTATGATTCTATGTTTTCATTTCTAGTTCTAAGTTCATTATTTGTGCCGATTGGGGTGTTATTCATATGGACTTTTAATTTGCTCAACAATTTTCTGTTCTCAGATTTCTGCGAAATTTCTGAAACCAGATAAGAAAACTGCTGATCTTGTTGGGAATGAGAAAATGAAGGCTAGTACTAATGTGAGGCATATTGTTCTTCCATGTAATAGTACTGCCAGGTCCCAACTTATCCCCGACATTATTCGCTGTTATAGCAGGTGATTTTTATTACTCTATTTGTGATTTCTACTTCTCAATATGATATGCGTTTAGCATCTTTATAATTGTTTTTTGTTTGGCATGTTTTTTGTTTCAGTGGAGGCCGGACAATTATATTTGCTGAGAAAAAAGAGTCTGCCTCTGAGCTTGCGGGGTTGTTGCCTGGAGCAAGAGCTCTCCATGGTGACATACAACAGTCACAACGTGAGGTGAGCTGCTGCGTGATATTACTTTTGATATGATTATTAGTTCTGGAGATTTTCATTCTATGGATGTTGCAAGGGTGAACTGTCTTGAAATTTCGTTTTCCTTTCGGAATAACCAGTTTTCTTTGTGATATTTTTTGGAGTACATTCTTTCTGTTTTGTTTTCTCTTAATTTTGTCCGGTCCCTTGCAGGTTACATTGTCCGGTTTTAGGTCAGGGAAATTCATGACATTGGTGGCCACAAATGTGGCAGCTCGGGGTCTAGATATTAATGATGTTCAGTTGATTATCCAGGTACTCTGGTTCATATACATATAATGATTCATTTTTTTGTGTTTTGATCTGATATGCTGAATTGTATTTGATTTAGTGTGAGCCTCCACGGGATGTAGAAGCCTATATTCATCGTTCTGGGCGCACAGGAAGAGCTGGTATATTTAGAATTTTATTATTTGTTTATAATAGGATTGGTATATTTGTCTTATCAAGTTTTCAGGTTACATAATTGGGTTTGGTTATCTTCAGGTAATACTGGAGTTGCTGTTATGCTTTTTGATCCCAGAAGGTCGAATATATCTAAAATTGAAAGAGAATCGGGTGTGAAATTTGAACACGTATCTGCTCCTCAGCCTGGTGATATTGCCAATGCTGTTGGTGGGGAAGCTGCTGATATGATTACCCAAGTGTCTGATAGGTATGCTTCCTGTTATTTGCTAAATGTCTTTAACTGTCTTTTGCTGTTGATGTTGACATATTTCATAAATGCAGTGTTATTCCTGCATTCAAGTCTGCTGCTGAGGAGCTTTTAAACAACTCTGGTTTATCAGCTGTTGAGTTACTTGCAAAAGCTCTTGCCAAGGCTGTTGTGAGTCAAATGTTCTTACAGATTTTCTCCATGTCTTTTCCTTACAGTTTTTTTTTTCAATATATCAAATCCTTCATCTTCAGTATTTTTCTCTGATTCGGGAAAATTTTATTTTGTCCAGGGTTTTACGGAGATAAAGAAAAGATCACTTCTGACTTCCATGGAGAATTATGTTACATTACATCTTGAGATTGGAAAACCTATCTTCACCCCATCGTGAGAACTTTACACTATTTAATTAGGGACATCTGACTACATATCAGTATCTAGGAACCTGATACTTTTATTGACTGGTGGTTTGGATATAATTAGTTTTGAGTGTAGACTTATTTCTTTAATTTTAAGTTATCAACTGTATTTAAAGTATCAGTTGCTTAGAGTTTTTGTCATTTGTTTGGCGGTGTTTGACTTGTATTTTTTTGGGCTATTGGCAGCTTTGCATTTGGAGTTCTGAGGAGATTTGTGCCTGAGGAGAAGGTTGATGCAGTGCAGGGTCTTACTCTCACTGCAGATGGAAATGGTGCTGTTTTTGATGTACCAGCCAAAGATTTAGATTCATTTCTTACTGGTAAAATTCTACTCAATTGTCGACTTAAGATTTTAGATTTTAATCGTTTTAAAAAATTCCTTTTCTCTCCACTCTTTTTATATTATGTACAGCATCCCTAAACTGTCATTGCTGTCTTTCAATCTTTAATTATCACCTGGACGCTGTTTGAAAATTAGCATATCGTTGTATGAATTCTACATGCACCTTTCATCTTGTTAATATTTTCAATTCAATTATTTTTCCTCTTCAGGTCAGCAGAATGCTGCTAATGTAAGCCTAGAGGTGTTAAAAGCATTGCCACTTTTGCAAGAAAGAGACCAATCAAAAGGAGGCAGATTTGGTGGTGGGAATAGGTTTTCAGGTGGCAGGAATGGTAGATTTTCAAGTCAGAATAATAGGTTTTCAAATGGTTTCAGTGGTGGGAGAGGTAACGGAAACAGAGGGGGAAAGAGATGGTAAAGGGGTTAGGGTGTTCTCTGTGCTGAATTGTGTTAGTACCTCTGCATAAAGGTACGGTGGAAGATTATATATTAGTGACTGGGAAGTGAATTTGACGGTGGCCCTTATGGTATGGAGGAGTGATATTGGCGGGTTCACTGTGCCTTCATAAATCTTCACCTATATAATCCTTTTTTTTTATTAATTTATTGCTATTTTATTGTTAAAAACTTTGCCCCCCTCAATTTTATTGGCCGTCTGAGCCCTACATTTACCTCAGTTTTGACATGAACTTGTAAGAATTAGGTTTCTTTAGTATGTGGCACGAAAGTAAAAATATTTGAGTGTATGATTGACAGTGATTAGGAAAATATAAATATATTTTGTTGTGTTTAGCTTAGTTTTCATTCTTTACATGTTTTTGCATAATTGCTCTCTAATGACCATCTAATTTGTAACGATTCTTTTGATCTTTTCATAATTCTTTTGCTCTCTAGACTGTAAGATTACCATCCTGTTTGATAGAAAAAATTGGGGTTTAAGGATTTAATTTTGATTTAACGTGAACTGTGCTTTTACATTTTCATTCTGAAGTCCATATATTACTAAAATGAAAGGGGGTGAACATTCCTTTATCTACTTCATAGGTAAAAATGAAAAACAGCTGCTATTCCACATGCTCGCTCCACTCTCTTGTTGGGCTTTCTTAATATTCGAAGAAATTACTATAAACATGAAAATATATAAATTAAGTATCATTCAGCATAATAGCTTACAATTACTCTCACCCCACTTTTTAAAACAGGTGAATTTTATTTACTAGTATTTATTGCATTTACTCTGAAAGACATCATAATGTTAATGATGAACTTACCAATTGGCGAGTCATGCATTTATTCAAGTCATATTTCTAATTCTAATTAGAGAGTATATATTCAGAAGCAACAGTGAGAAATTACTTTGTAGAATTTATTCTCTACAAAGTAATTTATTTAATATAATAAAATCATGTGATAAAATAATAAGTTGTTGAAACATGAATGTGGGATGAACCTTTTTCTTTAAAAAGGGAAAGCCAAGGATAGGTAGCTTGCGGAGCTCTGGTTTCAGCAATTGAAGAAATTTCAATGCTGGTGATATTACCTCCTACAAACCTAGAAAGTTTGAGGTTGAGGATAGTAGCAAAGGATATCATTGATGCATTATAACGAGGGTTGAGTAAGGAACATGTATGTAGTGATTTAGAAGGATAAAATACAATTTGAGGATTGAAGAAAGAGTGAAAATATAAAGAAACGCGATAATGTTTTTTCCTTGTTTTTTTGTTTATTTCTTTTATGGCTAATTTACTTATTTCTATTCATGATTAGATCATAATCTCAACAAACAAAAACATTAATAGAAGAAAAAAATATAGCGTTGATTTAAATTATAATTTAACAGTTTGCATAAAAATTAACAAAGTAGAAATGAAAAAAAGGTAGGATCCTTTGACACCGGTGTTAAATTTTAAATTTGACACCTCATATGAAAGCCGTTAGATCAAAAAAGATCAACGAGTCTAATTTGTAAGCATGTGACACTATTGATTTTTTTTATCTAACGGCTCTCAGATAAAGTGTCAAACTTTAAATTTAACACGGGTATCAAAGAATCCTACCTCATAAAAAAAATAACATAAATATCCGATCTCAAAAGAAAGTGTAATTTATCTCTTAATAAATAAGAGTTAAAAATGTACGTTGTGGAACTATTATATTATTAACTTTGGGCTTCCTTTGATTGTCGAGTTAACTTTACTTAGCGTGTCGATATTATAAAAATATATATATTCAAATAATTCTTATTTTAAATTTTAAATGTATCATAATTTTATTAAAGTTAACATATTTTCATATAATAAAGTTTATTATAAATAAAATTAGTATCCAAATTTTTAATATTAATATTTTTGAAATCAATCTAGATATATAAATAATATGAGATAAATTATTCTACTTACCTTTATTCTACCTATCCTTTTCAACACCGTTATATTATAATCTCATCCAACAGTGGAGATTTGCGAAATAAAATAAATTTTCTTTCTCTCGAGTGTCTCCCACATCTTTTCTCTCTATCGCACCATATCCACTTGGCTCAACTGTCCTCCCCTTTCTCGTGTGTTCTCTCCACACCAATTGCCAACGGTAGAGTAAAATTACGCATTAGGGACAAAGCAACCTATTTTTGTTTTTTAATGAAAGAGAAAAACATTTATATATAATTTCCTAGATTCCCTGATGTATATTGTAAAATTCACATATTATAAATACAAGAGCACCAACTGTGTGATAGTATTCCAAAGCACAAACCAATTCACGGTTAAGAAAACCAAATAATGGAGAAGATGAGAGTGATACTAATTGCTCAATTTGCAGTTCAAGTTGGTGTTGTGAAACCATTACTCCTAAGCGTAACCTACTCCTTGTTCTTGTTGTATGATATGGTGGGAGAGAGAGGGGAGGAGAGAGAAAGGGTGTGGGAGATGATAAAGAGAAAGAAAGGGATAAAACAATTCATTTTATTTCGTAAATCTCCACCATTAGATGAAATTATACTCTAATGAGATAAAATATGGTATCAATATGTTACTTTGATATATTGATGGTTGCCTTTTTAAATAGGCTGAACAAAAATACAAAGAATTATAAACAAACTTAACAATCCTAAAAACTAAGAGCTGATCGCATGAGCTAGAAAGCTGGACGCACAAGCTGGTAACAGCATCGGATCTGATGGTAACTACACTAAGAAACTAGGAATACAAACTAACAACTAGGAAACAACTAAGATTACACATAAACTGAATATATTTACATGATAAGATGATATCTTCTTCAACACTCCCCCTCAAGTTGGAGCATGTAAGAATGAAATGCCCAACTTGGGAAGGAATGCAAGAAAGACAGACTGTCCCAAAGCTTTTGTAAAAAGATCTGCCAGCTGAGTGGAGGAGCGAACATGGGATGTAGCAATGGTGTTCGCCTGAATATGTTCTCGAATGAAATGGCAGTCCAGCTCAATGTGTTTCGTCCGTTCATGAAAAATGGCGTTAGCAGCAATATGGAGAGCTGCTGTATTATCACAAAATAACTGCATGGGTATTGTATGATGCACACCAAGAGACGCAAGAAAACCTTGTAACCAAATTAACTCTGCTGTAGCAGCTGCCATGGCTCTATACTCAGCTTCAGCAGAAGAACGTGCAACTGTGACCTGTTTCTTTGTTCTCCATGAAATAGGTGATGTGCCCAACATAACAAAATATTCAGTAACAGATCTTCTTGTAAGAGGACAAGAAGCCCAATCTGAATCACAATATGCATGGATTTGGAGATCACATGCGCTTTTCAATAAGAGTCCTTGTCCAGGATTTTGTTTCACATACCTTAACACTCGTAGGACAACATCATAGTGAACTTGCTTAGGATGCTGCATAAATTGAGAAAGGACATGAATAGCATAGCTCAAATCTGGTCTTGTAATGTTTAAATAAATCAATTTTCCAATCAATCTTCTATATCTCTCAGGATTATCGATGTCTGGTCCATCAGCAAGGCCAAGTCGATGATTTTGTTCAATAAGAGACACAGTTGGTTTGCTTCCACTAAGACCTACTTCATGTAAAATATCAAGAGTATATTTCCACTGACACAAGAATATTCCTTCTTTGTTACGGGCTATCTCAATCCCAAGGAAGTATTTCAACCTGCCCAAATCCTTGATTTTAAAACACTTGTTTAAATATTCCTTGACTTGAGTGCATGCTTGAGTATTATTTCTTGCCAACACTATATCATCAACGTAAACCAGGAGAGCAAGAAAAATATCACCTCTTTGGAATGTGAACAAGGTATAATCAGCATGAGATTGTTGGAAACCGTATTTCATAAGTGAGGAGCTCAATTTACTAAACCAGTTTCTTGGAGATTGTCTCAAACCGTAGAGTGACTTTTTCAAACGGCAGACTTGATCTTTTGTTCAATTGCTAAATCCTGGAGGAAATTTCATATACACCTCTTCACTAAGCTCTCCATTTAGGAAAACATATGCACGTCTAGTTGATGTAGTTCCCACTGCTTAGCTGCGGAAACTGCAAAGAGAGTTCTAACGCTTGTCATTTTCGCAATAGGCACATAAGTCTAACCATAGTCTTCGCCTTCTATCTGATGGTTACCTGCAATAACTAACCGTGCCTTGTATCTTTCCACGGTTGCATCAGAATGATATTTTATTTTGAAAACCCATTTGCTAGGTAATGCTCTTCTATTCGGTGGCAAAATCGTGACAACCCATGTCCCATTATCCTCTAGTGCAGTGATATCTTTTCTCATAGCTTCGACCCATTTTGAATTCTGCATGGCTTCTCTGAAATGGCGAGGCTCACATCCTGCATCAATAGCTGCTACAAACGCACGATGGGATGGAGAGAATTTAGATAAACTAAGAGAATTACATAATGGATATTTAATACCAGACCTTGCATGTGAGGAGTGACTGATTGGAAGAGCAGGAAGAGATTTATGTGTTTCAATAGCATTGCATTCATAATCTTGAAGGTATGTTGGAGTTTTCCGTGATCGCTGACTTTGGCCCTCAACTGGTTGCGACCGTGAAGAGCATGGCACAGGAATTGGTGCTCTGGATTGCACCGTTAAAGTGCGTGACGTATCTGCATTAACGTCTCCTGTATAGGATTCGGGTGCAGCCATTTGTTCAGCGTGGATGTCGCCTGCATGAGATTCGGGAGCATGAATTTGTTCGGCGTCTACGTAAATATTACTCCCCCTGTCGTCTACATGTGATACAGGTGTAAGTACTTGATCGGCGCCTTCTGCATAGTATTCAATTGCAGGTGTATAAGCATTATCATGGGCGGACAACATATTATTGGACGCATCTTCACCCGTGACCTGAATAGAAGGAGGCAGCAAGGATAATGCAGGCGCATTTTTTGGTGCAACATGTGATGATAAAGGAAAAATTTCTTCATAAAATTTGACATCCCTGCATACTAAAAATTCTCTATTTTCTAAATCATATACTCTCCACCCTTTTTGATCAGTAGGATATCCTACAAACAGACATTTGCGAGATCGAGATGTAAATTTATCCGTAGGCTTTGGTCTGACATTAGCAAAACACAAACATCCAAAATTTTTCAAGTGTTCATAATTTGGGACCACTCCATATAATAATAACTCATGTGGTGTACTGCCTGAAAGAATTTTGGATGGTGTTCTATTAATCAAATGGACCGCTGTAAGCACACTTTCTTCCCAAAAATCGATGGGTAAATCAGCTTGAAACAATAACGCCCGAGAAACATTTAAAATATGTTGATGCTTTCGCTCTACACGCCCATTTTGTTCTGGTGTATAAACACAAGACGTTTGATGAACTATCCCATTTTCATGATACAACTGCAGTAATTTATTTGATTTAAATTCAGTCCCATTATCAGAACGCAAATTTTTTATCATTTTTCCAAATTGGGTTCTGATCATAGCCAAAAATTTATGAATACGATCACAAGTCTCCTTCTTTTCAGTTAACATATACACCCAAACAAATCGACTAAAGTCATCAACGATTGTTAAAAAATAATGTGCACCTGAAGAGGAAGAAGAACGATAGGGTCCCCACGTATCACAGTGAATTAAATCAAAACATTGTTTACTTCAATTACTGCTTGAATGAAACATAGTTCTAGTGTGCTTAGCACGAGAACAAATGGCACAGACCATTTTATTCGCTGCAATTTTAGCTGAATTATGAGAAAATAACGGAAGCAAAGACACAACTTCATAGGATGGATGACCCAACCGTCTGTGCCACAACTCTACAGACTCCTGAACTCTTACGGTAGAAACTGAAGCATGCTTTGGTTGAAACACATAAACTCCTGCATGAATATCATCCAATCCAGTCTCCCTCATCAATGCTTGGTCTTGCAAAATACATTTTCCATTAGTAAAAATTACTCTGTTGTTATTCTGCTGCAATAATTGAGACACTGAAATCAGATTGCAGCGCAAATGGGGAACAAACAAGACATTAGACAATGTAAAATTGTTTTCGAACACCATTGTCCCTTGTTGTCCAGTATGAGTAATTTCACCATTAGGTAACCCTACTGCTAGAGGTTTGATTTTTCTAACATCAATCAATAATTCTAGAGACCCTGTCATGTGCTGCGAAGCACCGCTATCAATAAGCCATTGTGATTGAGTAGCCTTACCAGACAACTTGTCGGTGGTTTTGATTTGCCTGAGAGTGATCCACCAATGTCATGAGTTTATGCACTACTTCTGGAGTGAGAACCAAGAATGCAGCTGCATTTGGTGAGGACAGAACAACCGCTGTTTGTGATGTGGTTGCTGTTTGCATAGCGTCTGATGTTTGAACGGCATATGCTTGTTCATGGGGTCCGCGTCCACCTGTTCCTGTTCGTCCCCTGCCACGGCCGCGAGGTGCACCACGAAACTGAGGGAATCCGACAATTTTCCAGCAACGAGATGGATCATGGTTGGTCTTCCTGCAGTGAGGGCATGGAACACGAGCTGCTAGCTGGATCGCAACCATGTGTTGCGCCTGTGCATCCTGTCCGCCACTGGCTTCGGTGCGTGCTGCATAACCGATGACAGTGTTGTGATCATCATGGTCGCGGGCAATGGCGCGATGTGTCTCCTCCTCTGTAACAGTTGCATAAACTTTATTAAGGGATGGAAGAGGAGATGTATTAAGAATTTGAGAACGTAAGTTCCCAAAGAGTGCTTCATCCAATCCCATAAGGAATTGATACACGCGTTCATGTTCTCTGCCTTCCTCTATCTCCTTGGCCACTGCCCAATTATCTCCACATGCGCATGATTTGGAAATCTTGCCACCTTCAAGCTCATCCCAAATTGCGCGAAGCTTGGTGTAATATTCACCAATAGTACTTCCTTGCTGCCGTGTGTTTGTGAGGGAAGCTCTGAGTTGATACTGCTTCGGGAAATTCTGAACAGCATACCTCTCCTTTAGGTCGGCCCACAAGTCTTTTACGTCAACAAAACGTTTGATAAATGGTTGCAACTTAGGATCAATGGTGTTATGAATCCACCCATTGATCATAGAGTTGCACCTGACCCATGCACGCCATTCCGCGGCGTTATCCTCCTCCGGTTTCTTCACATCACCAGTGATGAAACCAAGTTTGTTCTTTGCGCTGAGTGCGTTTTGCATCAGCTTGGCCCAGTTGTCATAATTGGCCTCTCCACGTAGCTGCACTATGGTTAGAATGACGCCTGGATTATCCGACCCTCCTAGATAAAAGGGAGAGTCAGGATCCGAAGGCTTTAAGGCGCTGCTGTTTTCTCCTGCCATCTTAGATGAGACAAGCTTTCGCACTCACTCGTATTTGCGGAAGTGTTTCGGATCGCTCTGATACCAAGATAAAATATGGTATCAATATGTTACTTTGATATATTGATGGTTGCCTTTTTAAATAGGCTGAACAAAAATACAAAGAATTATAAACAAACTTAACAATCCTAAAAACTAGGAGCTGATCGTATGAGCTAGAAAGCTGGACGCACAAGCTGGTAACAACATCGGATCTGATGGTAACTACACTAACAAACTAGGAATACAAGCTAACAACTAGGAAACAACTAAGATTACACACAAACTGAATATATTTACATGATAAGATGATATCTTCTTCAACATAATGATATTGAAAGGAATAGACAAAATGTAGGCAGAATAAGGATAGACACAATAACCTATCCCAAATAATATAAAAAGAAATATGTTTATCGTGTTACACGAGACAAGTTGTCTGATGCAACATATAGAAAACTGAATGAGACCCACTTGTTTTCTTTCTCTTTATTCCTTTTGGTGGGTTTCACCTATTTTTTTGCGTGTTAAATAAGACAAATTGTCTCATACTACATGAAAAATTATATCCCCCAATATGAATCTTAAGAATAAGGGTTATATCTCTCTTGCCATAGGGGAGAAGTGTTTCTTCTCCGGACATAAAACACATGTGGGTTCCATCTGTATTTTTTTTTCTCTTTTCTCCTATTTGTGGGCCTTACTTGAGTTTTGTGTCAGCTGCAAGAGACAATTCTTTTTCCGTAACAAAGTGAGAGATATAACTCTAAGAATAAAATTAAATGTTAATACTTAGTTGTATAATAATGTATAGATATGTTGCTATTTTATTTTATTTGTCCAGAGTCCAGACTTTCTAATTACTATTTTATTTCATTTTGTAATTTCAATTTTTTTCTGATGTATGTCTCATTGCTCATTCAGACTACGAAATATAATATAAACACACACTGATGAGCACATTTCAAAATATCTGTAACCATGCACCTTAGGTAGAGTATACAAATTGTGGTGATGGAAATGTGACAAAGAAGGGTATGAAAATGCTCAACAACCTAAAATAAAAACCACATTGATATTCTTTGCCAAAAAAACTTGTATAGTTGACATCTTTAGCAACAGTGCGGCGAAGTTGTTGCTAAATGTAGCATTTGTAACAAAAAGAAAAACAGATTCGAGTAAGCATATTATAACTATATCAACATCCGAAGATATCCTTAACCCTGTATTGTTTTTGAATAAATGGAAGCAATATTTACAACTTTTCTTTTCCAAAACTATACGTGCCTAGAAAAGTAAGACACTGAATGATTTAAATTCACATTCACGATAAATCACTCAATCATTAAGTAACTGTAAAGTAAATCAAACGTTTTTAAAATTTACTCATTAATTAATTCAAACACTATTAGTTACAGTTATTAATATATTTTCTTTGATTTAATTAATCAAAGCACTATATTCATCATCTCAATTTTAAATGGGTCGAATTGAACTAAATTTGTTGAAAAATCGAACCGAATTGGTTTAAACAGTTCAGTTCAAAAACGGTTCGATTTAGTTCAAAACCAGTTCGGTTCGAAAATAGTTTGGTTCTGTTGGAAACAGAACCAGTTCGGGTCGACTCTCTTTTGAAAAGAAAAAAATAAAAAAAAATAAAAAAAGTAATAAAAAACAGTTTGGTTCGGTTCGATTTGAAAATGGTTCGGTTCGGTTTTTGAACTGGTTTTAAACATGAACTGGTTTTGGGTTGAAATGGTTCTTATCATAGTATCAGAGCTTCCTCACCGCCCTTTCAGGTGGAATTAAGAAAAGCACAAGGCAGAGACAAAAAAAAGGGCTTGTGCAGCATAAAGCAGACCAATAATGAACCAATAATGAGCTTGTGCCATATTTAGCCTCACCCGATGCCTTAAGGTTTTGGTTTTGTTTGGTTCTGTTCATGAATTAGTTTTTGAAAACCAATTATTTTAAGTGTAGTTTGGTTTGGTTCATGATTCGGTTAAGCTTTTTAGTTATTTTGCACATCTCGCATTCTTGGGTGCACTTGCAACGAAAAACAAGAATTGCTGAACAATCTTAAAGCAAGGATCTATTCATTTTTCCTTCAAGCAATGGCACTATTAACAACATGTCTTCAAGTATTTCTTTTTATCCCTCCTCCAAAATCTGAATCTGTGCAGAGGAGATTCTAATTTGGTGTCCATGTGTTTAGCTATGCAGAACTAGAGGAAGGTACCATAAAATTTGACCCTTCAAGGGAACTCGGTGATGGAGGATTTGGCACCGTTTTACTATGGTAAGCAAGATTATTTCCACTGCTACACAATAAACATCTGGTTATGTGGACCCTGATTATTACCAGAGTTACCAACTCACTGATAAAAGTGATGTTTATAGCTTTGTTGAGTTGAGCTTGTGTGGTTTTAGTTGAGCTTGTGTCATCATTACCAACTCTGGACATCACTAAATTTAGCTAATATGGCTATTAGTAAAATTGTAAACCATGCACTGCAAGAATTGGTTGATCCATATCTTAGATTTGAAAGAGACTATGCTATAAGGCAAATGATAACAGAAGTGGCAGAGGTTTTGAGAGGAATCCAATATGATGGATATGGTGCTCATAAAACAAAACAAGTTGTGGATATTAGAGCAGATGGAAATTATGCTTTTGGAGAAAATTCCTTATCCCTTTTCACCAGACTCAGTTTCTGATTAAATGGGGTTCCCTATAGCTCCTAAAATTCCCTTTTTACTTGGTTAAAGCTTAGATTAGATATAGTATAGTTATTCTCCGCTCATAGAAACTGGTGCTGAAGATGAGTTATAAATGGTTTTATCAAAACAGATTATATAAGAGAAAAAATGTTGTTTATAAGAAATATATTTATTTGCGGTATATATATATATTCTCATGTTTTGGTAATACGATGTTGCCTTGCTAACAGTTATGCAAGTAGCGCGCAAGTATACGCGACAACAAGTAATACATGGCGTATTTGAGACCCTTTTATCGTTCCCACAAGAATCTTTAGCGTGTGTAACATGACTAAACTTTGTAATTGCAAAAACTGAATTTAATCTAAAAATGAGGTAACAATAAAAAGAAATTGACTAATCTAAAATGCTACTGACTAGTAACTATAAATAATTTTTTTTTTATATTTTCAAATTTGATTTCTTGAGTTAGGAAGTGGAAAATGGAAGGGCAACAAATTAACATTTGATTGAAAAAGATTTTTATATAAAGAAATTTGTAAACAGAATTAGAAGTGAGGTTTTTGAAAATCAAATGAAAATAAATCTAAGTTGGTGAAAAATAAGTTGTAAAGTAGGTTGAGTTTCGGTTCCCCTCCCCAACAACCTCTGAATGAGTGCTAATTACAAGTCACTAAAAATTAATTCCCAAGTGATGGATTATTTCATATTGATTTTAATCTCTTAAAACCATTATTGTCCTAAACAAACATTTGCACATTTCTGTACTAAACGAAGTAAAGATCCTCATAGTTCCACTCCATAATTACATGGAGGTTTTTCTCATCTCTGAGTAACATCCTTTGAGTGCTCTCACACTCAAGTCCATGTGCTTAACACAGTTCTGGACTTAGTTACCTCTCAATGACTAATTCCCAAAATTATATCCTACCATCAGGCCTTAACAATAGAATATTTTAAATGCAAGCACAACATTAAACAAAAAAGGAATTAACTTTTAACAAAAACAATCAGCACAAATTCATAACTGGGGTTCGGGTACCTACACCCAACCTAGAGAAGATTAGCTCATACCCATTGAAAGGGTTGAGCTTCAAAACAAAAAAATAGTATTCAAATTACAGAAACTAATAGTGCAAAAAATAAAACTACAGCACTGGTCCCAACAACCGGATTAACCACAGTGCTGTACCAACATGAGTAAAGCTTAACAGAAGAAAAATAATCTCAGTACAGTACCAGAACCTTCAAGAAAATTAAAACTCAAAATATCCAGAAGAAAATAAAATATAAAAAATAAGAACCGAAGAAGCACCTAGACTCACTCCATTCTCTCCTTTTATAGACTCCTTCTCTTCTTTGCACGATCTTTTGATTCACACCTCAGCAGGCACCCACGCGCTCCTTCCAGTTGTACGATTCCTTTTCCCAAATCGCTTCCCCATTCCAAAAGTTGCTTCAGCCTCCACTCACAACAGAATCCAGCTCACCCACTCAATGGAGGATTTTGTTTGGCATTTTCTGTATAAAGCAATAGTGGTTAGGGTTTGATTAATCCCCTGGTGGACCGTGGGTGAGGGTTAAACTGGATGAATAAACCGTATACAAGGAGCGGCCTGGCTTTACGGTTTATTCGTGGCAAGGAATTTGGATAGGTGGTGTGGATTTGTGGTCGAATGAGGGTGGGTCTTTTTCGCACGATGTGTGCTAGGGTTCTCCTCTCAGCCTTTTCTTTTTGTTTCTGACTCTGTCTCTTTCTTTCGATCCCTATCACTTTCTTTCTTTGCTTTTCCTTCACTTGAGCTTTTGACAAAAGGTCCAGCCCATTAGTTTTCTTGCTTTTCCTTCTCTTATCTTCCTTCCTTCATTGCTTGGAGAATGTTAAAAGGTGGGCATGTAAAACAAAAAATTTAAGCCCATTAGCACTTAAGTCCATTACATTTTAGCTCAACATAAATTTGGGGTTTTTAATCACAAAAATTATTCTTCCCTATCCATTTGCACATTAAACTATATGTTCTAAGTGTCATTTAAGAGACTTATCACACCCCCAAACTTACACTGTTGCTTGTCCCCAAGGAACAAATCCCATTTAGCAAAAATAAGCATGATTATTCATCAACTCTCATCATCACATCTTAACCTCATTTCAAATCAAACAGATTTTTCAATATAATTTCAATGACCAAACTCATGTCATAAATTCATAAACTTTGTTCATCAAAATAGCAGCAATTGAATAAACCAATCAAGCAGCTTGAGTAAACATTCAATTCAAGAATGTACTCAATGGCTAATGGGACCACTATCAGAGAAGATCTTGATTTTTTTTCACTTTTTAACAACAGGGAATAAAATCATCACAACAAGAAATTTAGAACAGCTATAATGGCTCACTTTGTCCTCACATTCTCACTCAGTGTTTCAGGGATCTTTTTCTCTCCATACCTCACTAGGAATAGCCTTGACATAAGCTTGACAAGATGCTCAAGTTTTTTTTTTTAAGTGCAACAACAAGTTCAGGTTAAATCAAAGGGACTTGCAATGGTTGTACTTTGGCTGAGGTGAAGGTGAGATATCTATGGGAATAAGGGCTAAGTAATTTATGATGGAAAAACACATTTCAAAGGCACTGGTCCAACAATCTTAGTGGCTTCTTCTTCTACTACTGAATACTTTTTTTTCTTTTTCTTCTATTCACCAAATTTTTTTTACACTTACCTTTTGTCAGTAAACAACAACACTTTTCGTTTCTCTTCAGCCAACAGTAACTTGTCTCAATATTTTTTTTATTTTCTTTCTTGTTTTCCATCACAACTAATTGGTACGGTAAGACTATGGATGGGTTTCGTTGTGGCTACACAAAAACAAAGCTTAAGCACAAAGGGATTTCCAATGGTCAATATTTCCAGGATGGCTTTTTGGCTTAACAAGGCTACATGAACAGAATGCCCTTATCATTTCCAACCTAAACAGGTGCTACACTCACTCACCTAAGCATCAGGCCAAGTTCTGCCTCATCTATCCAAGAGAAGATCTCTCAAGAAAATCATCTGGTTAAGCCCAAATCCTTACTGGGTTCAATTACCATCTCAATCACCTATTGATCCAATTTTTCTTCCCTGCCTTAGTCCATTATTACTCTCTTCTTGATATCATCCCTTAGCCATTTAAACACTCTTCTCTCAATTCTATATTCACACTACTGACAGCTGAGTATTTTCTAAAAAAAAAATTCAAGCTCCTTAATCAGAATCCATCTGCTGTTATTTCATGCCCAAAATTTTTGGAACCAGATTTTTTTTCTAAATTAACTTTATAAACAGCAAACAAACTTCTAATTCTCAAAACAGCAAAACAAAACAAAACAAAGAAAAAAAGCAAAAGACAAAACAGCAACTATTCACAGCAAATCAAAATAGCACGTTTCCTGCACCCCCAAACTTAAGACGAACAGTGTCCTCACTGTTTAATTCCAGCCGGTTACCAAAAATATAACAAATGAGAACAATGTAACCTGTGGCCAGAAGATGTTCTGGCCTATTCCTCCTTGTAATCTGAGTCCTCAGACTCAGATTGTGCTGACTCTTCAGAAGTAGATGATGTGAGGATCTTATCCTCCTCATTAGTCTCTTCTAGCTCTTCAATAATAGGCCTGATCCGAGAATGTGGCCTCCCTCTTTTCCTTGAAGAAGGTGCTTGCTTAGGTTGTGCAGCAGGTTTTGCTTGTGAAGCAGGAGGTGCCTTTTGAGCTTCAGCTCGAGACTGAAAGTGCTGCTGTACCTGCGGATCAGAATATATGGAAAAAGGAGCAAAAGTGAGACTGTGAGGAAAAATAGGCAAAACAGGAAAATTAGCAAAAGTATTTTTGAAAAAATCATTCATCAATTTGTCTCTTTCAGCCATATAAGTGTACAACCTCACTTGATCATTTAAGACCCCAAAAAATTACTCATAATATTTTTGAAACAACAAATCAGTGTTTTCATGATCTTCCTTCAACTCCTTCATCATTGTATAAATCCATGTGAGGTCATTATGTAGCCACCCCGGATGATTATGGTTTAATTTGGGGCTGGCCATACAATCCTCATCATCAAAAGGTGATGAAAGAGGTGTGGATTCAGAAAATTTGGCAGAAGGGCCTTCACTAGGGGTGTAAATGGGCCAGGCTGGCCCAGCCCAGCCTACGGCTCGGCCTACATTGAGCCCAGCCCAGGCCCGGCCTTTCAGAAAAGTAGAGTAGGCTTAGACTTATAAAAAAGCTTTTTTAATAAATAGGCCATAGGCCAATTTTGTCAAGCCCGGCCTACAGCCTTATAGGCTGGCCTATTTAATTTATCAAAATAAAATAATAAAATAATATTTATTTTATGTGACAAAGACACAAAGTACCAAATACCAATATCTCTTATTTTTGTGCTATTTTATTTTATGAAAGGAAAACTTGTCTAATGTCTCCAAATTTTACATGCTGTTGCAGCTTAATACCATGGAGCAATGAGTACCTTGCTGAATTATGATGTTATTGATGAAGATCTTTCAATAATAATCTTATTTCCCTTGTTTTGATGGTGGTTTAAAGATTTTTAAATGAATGACATTCTCTTGTAGACTTTATTTCAGCATCCAGTAATTGTATTTTTCTTATTTTTCCCATTTCTTTGACTCTATTCCTCTATGATATACATTCTAGAGCTGAGGTATTATGTTGACTCTTTCTTGTTTCTCATTTTTTTTCTTATGAGAAGTACTAGTGCATGCATGAATGGAAATTTCTTTGCTCTATACAATTATTGTTTTTGCTTAGTATATATAGTGGGAGGCCTACAAGGCCTGTAGGCCATGTCAGGCTTTCTTATTTTTGAAAATAGGCCGGGCTTGGCCTACAAATAAAGCCTTTAATAGGCCAGTAGGCCAGATAGGCTGATTTTTTTTTTGACGTAGGCTTGGGCCAGGATGGCCAAAGCCCAGCCCAGCCCAGCCCATTTACACCCCTAGCCTTCACCCGAGGCTTTCTTTTTTCTCTTTTTTACTGCTCACAGGCTCTTCTTTTAGAGAAAATTTACCTTTCTTGGCCAAGCTAGGGGTGGGTTGAGGTGCATCATGCAAAACCTCTTTAACAGATTCCTTTTCAGGAATTGTTAAAATCCCTTTTTTTAGTTTAGTGATACAAGTGAGGTTTATAATTTCTTTGACACTGAAAAATTTATCCGAAGGGTTGTCAACCACACCCTTGGATTTACACAAACTAGAAATGAAACTAGGGAACCATAGCTTCCCTTTTCTATAGGAAGCACAAATGCCAATTCCTTTTTGGATGAGAAGGGCAACATCTACTCTCTTTCCAGTCAGTAGACACCACAACAAAATTTCCCTATCTTTTGTAACTAAATGTACATGGATGGTGGGTAGAAGTCTTGCTCTTATGAAGTGATACCACACTTGAGCTCTTTCCACCAAATATTTCTTATGTATTGTGTGGGTATCTTTATTGACTTCCCATTGTGTCTCTGGGACAACAATGGTGAGCAAGACCTCTTGCAAAAAGGTAGGGTCAGATTGCTTTTTGAAGACGTGATATTCATCTTTGGGTTTTGATGGGAGATAATAAAATTCTCTCACTGCTTTTGGGCCATATGATATCTTGACCCCCTACAAACCAGTTCAGTTTGCACTTTGCTAGTAACCTCAGCATAAAATTCCTGTAAAACAGTGACATTGGCCACTTGCTGAGGGTGCAAATCAAATTTTTCCCACTGTTGGGATTTCACCACCTCATATACATAGGGGGGATAAGAGGTGTGACCCTCAAATCCCTTGTCAGGAATTGGTTCCCTATTTTTCATGATTTCTTCAAACCTCTTAACAATGTTTCCAGAGGTGAATGAGGTGACTGAATGACTATCAGGGTCATTTGTGGAGTATTTTATATCGGGTTCAGATGATCCCCCACTCCTCAAATTCTTTCTAACCATAATGGTTGACCAGACTCTAAAATTAAAACAAAAATTAACAAAGATAAAAAATTAAACAAAAATTAAAAGAAAAGGAGTAGATAACACCAGTAGTGCAGTCTTAAAAACAAGTTTTTGGCGCCGTTGTCGGGGATCGAAGGCGTACACTGTCAGATTCTTTTGTGTGATTGCTGTTTCTGAGTAGTTCATTTTTATGTTTTTTTTTTATTTTAGCTTATTTTTTATTATGTTTTTCTTTATTGGGTAGTTACTGTTGCTGTATTTTTTTTAATAGTGTTAGTTTGATTTCTGTTCATATTCTGATTTCCTACATGTTCTATATAATTTTTCTGTCATTTCATTTTCTAGTTTATTATTTCATAGCAGTTACTTTGTTTCTTAATTTTTTAGTTTCAGTTTTTTTTTTACTAGTTTCATTCTGTTAGTTTGGATATATTGGTACTGTTCTATAATTCTGCTTGATTGTGGATATTGTTGCTGCTGCAACTTGGGACTTTTTTGTTTGGTTGATTGCTGTTAATTTCTTTTAGAAAGAACTGAATAGTCATCTAATTTGTTTTAGCTAGTCAGGCTAATTGGTCTTAGATCAAAGGGTGCATGAGTGCAACTCCTCACCCTTTCTTAGAACCTTTTGATCCAGAACCTGAAAAGACATTTAGAGTTAGGAGAAGAGCCCAGAGAGCACATAGGCAAATTCCACTTCTAGAAGTTGAAGAAATGGAGGATTTAGGAAGTGTAAATGGGAATGAAGGAGTAGGAGGACCGACAAGGATAGAAAACCCACCCATAATTGATGACAATGATAGGTCCATGATGGACTTCATCATACCTGTGCTGGATGAGTTGGACCCAAGTATTGCCCAATCTGTTAATGGAGTGCCCTTTAAGTTAGAACCTGTCATGTTCACCATGCTCCAAAATATGGGGCAGTTCCATGGTTTGTTGATGGAAGACCCACACAAGCACCTTAGAAATTTCATAGAAGTGGCCAACACTTTTAGGAATCCTAACATCTCAGATGATGTTCTGAGATTGAAGCTCTTCCCTTATTCACTGGCTGATAAAGCCAAAGAGTGGTTGAACTCCCTTCCATCCAATTCTATAACAAATTGGCACACACTAGCTGAAAAATTTATCATGAAATTTTTTCCATCCAACAAGATAGTGAAAACTAGATGTGATATCACCAACTTCATGCAGAAGGATGGTGAGACCTTAGTAGATGTGTGGGAGAGGTTTAAGATCCTTCTTGAACAATGTCCCAACCATGGCTTGCCCTCTTGGGCAGTGTTACAGACCCTTTATGATAGTCTGAATACCCAAAAGAGAGCCTTAGCAAATTCTGCTGCTAATGGCATGTTTATGTCCATGTCCTTTAATCAAGCCCACGAGTTGTTAGAACAAATGACTCAAAATTATGCCCAATGGCCTGAAGAGAGAAATCAGTCAAGGAGAGTGGCTGGTTTACATGAGGTAGATCCAGTAACAGCTCTTTCAACCAAATTTGATGCACTCTCCACTCTAGTTAGAACCCAAGGACAAGCCATTGAGGCAAGGTTGTCTCAACCTCAAGTTCCAACACCTACACCTCAAATTCCAGTGCCCTAACCTCAAGTTAATGCAGTAAATACAGGTGAAACTTGTGTTTTCTGTGGTGGGCCCCATTTGTTTAGTAGCTGCCCATCCAACCCAGAATCTATTTTTTATGTGGGGAACCAAAATAGGAACCAAAATAATTTTTCCAACAACTTTAATCAAGGTTGGAGGCAAAATCAACAGCCTCAATATTTCCAAAGCCAAGAGCAGCAAGCTGGCCCCTCCAATGCCCAATCCAAAATACCTTTTTCCACTCAAAACTACCAACAAACTTCAAGGCAGCAACCTGTTGCTCAATCTAGTGAGATGCCTATTTCTCCACCTTCTTCCTTAGAAGCTTTGTTAAGAGAATATTTGGTTAAGAATGAGACTAAGCAAAACATCTTGGAAGCTGTTGTGCAAAGTATTCCTACATCTTTGAGGAATATAGAATCCCAACTAGGCCATTTAGCAAATACTATGAATAACAGACCCCCTGGTACCTTGCCTAGTAACACTGAAGAGCCTAGGAGAAATAATGAGCAGTGTCATATGATAGAGCTCAGAAATGGCAGATCTATGAAACAGCCAGAAGCTGTGGTTCGACCTTCCACATTAAAAAAAGAAGAAGAGGAAAACATGCAGCAAGAAAAAAATGCAAAGTCTGAACCTATTCAGAATTCTGTTGTTCATGACAGCCCCCAAGGGGCTGCGCATAGTGATCCCCTGCCTATTCTGGTTGAATCAAACAATCAGACCCATATAGATGAGCCTTTAGGGTATATTTTCATGGAAAATGCCAATCAAAATGGTTAAGCATTTAAGCCCAATGTTGAGACACCAGTTGTCAAAAATAGACCCCCACCACCTTTTCCTCAAAGGTTGCAAAAACAGAAGCAAGACACTCAGTTTAGGAAATTTCTAGACCTCCTAAAACAGTTGCATGTCAACATTCCATTTGTGGATGCATTAGAACAAATGCCCACTTATGTGAAATTCATGAAAGAAATTCTTTCAAGAAAAAGGAGGCTAGAAGAGTTTGAGACTGTTGCTCTTACACAAGAGAGTAGTCAATATTTGCTTAGCAAGATACCTCCTAAACTAGGAGATCCAGGAAGTTTTACAATCCCATGCACCGTAGGAGACCATTACATAGGCAGAGCATTGTATGATTTAGGTGTTAGTATCAATTTAATGCCTCTGAGTGTGTATAAAAAGCTGAAAGTAGGAGAGCCTAATCCTACCACTGTCACTTTATAGTTGGTTGATAGGTCCCTAGTTTATCCTGAAAGGAAAGTAGAAAATGTCTTGGTGAAGGTAGATAAATTTATTCTACCGACTGATTTTATAATTTTAGACTATGAGGAAGACCGAGAGGTTCCAATTATTTTGGGAAGGGCTTTCTTAGCCACTGGTGGGGCTGTAATAGATGTTAAAGAGGGGGAGTTGGCAATGAATGTAAATGGAGATCAAGTTAAATTTAATATCTCGAAAGCCATGAAATACACAAGAGACATAGAAGAATGTTCTAGGCTAGATATCATAGATTATGTGGTGAAAGAAATTTTTTTACAAGAAACTTCATTGGACTCAATGGGAGTTTCGGGTTGTGAGGGTCTAGAGTTAAGTCACACTAATTCAGATGAAGCTGTGAAATGGTTAAATTCCAAGTCTGAATTAGTTTGGAAAAATAAAAATTTTGAGTCATTGGAATTAGCCAAGAGAGGGTTAAAAATTCCTAAACCTTCAATTGAAGAGCCCCTTGTGTTAGAGCTCAAGCCTCTACCTAATCACCTTAGGTATGCTTATTTAGGAGAAAAAGACACTTTGCCTGTCATAGTGTCCAATCTGCTCACTGTTTTAGAGGAAGAGCAGCTGCTGGCTGTGTTAAAAAATTTTAAGAGGGCTATAGGATGGTCTTTAGCAGATATAAAAGGTATTTTGTTTTAATTTTAGAGTCTGATCAACCATTATGGTTAGAAAGAATTTGAGGAGTGGGGGATCATCTGAACCCGATATAAAATACTCCACAAATGACCCTGAGAGTCATTCAATCACCTCCTTCACCTCTGGAAACATTGTTAAGAGGTTTGAAGAAATCATGAAAAATAGGGAACCAATTCCTGACAAGGGATTTGAGGGTCACACCTCTTATCCCCCCTATGCATATGAGGTGGTGAAATTCCAACAGTGGGAAGAATTTTATTTGCACCCTCAGCAAGTGGCCAATGTCACTGTTTTACAGGAATTTTATGCTGAGGTTACTAACAAAGTGCAAACTGAACTGGCTTGTAGGGGGGGTCAAGATATCATATGGCCCAAAAGTAGTGAGAGAAGTTTATTCTCTCCCATCAAAGCCCAAAGATGAATATCACGTCTTCAAAAAGCAATCTGACCCTACCTTTTTGCAAGAGGTCTTGCTCACCACTGTTGTCCCAGGGACACAATGGGAAGTCAATAAAGATATCCATACCATACATAAGAAATATTTGGTGGAAAGAGCTAAAGTGTGGTATCACTTCATAAGAGCAAGACTTCTACCCACCACCCATGTACATTTAGTTACAAAAGATAGGGCAATTTTGTTGTGGTGTCTACTGACTGGAAAGAGAGTAGATGCTGCCCTTCTCATCCAAAAGGGAATTGGCATTTGTGCTTCCTATAAAAAAAGGGAAGTTGTGGTTCCCTAGTTTCATTTCTGGTTTGTGTAAATCCAAGGGTGTGGTTGACAACCCTTCGGATAATTTTTTCAGTGTCAAAGAAATTATAAACCTCACTTGTATCACTAAACTAAAAAAAGGGATTCTAACAATTCCTGAAAAGGAATTTGTTAAAGAGGTTTTGCATGATGCACCTCAACCCACCCCTAGCTTGGCCAAGAAAGGTAAATTTTCTCTAAAAGAAGAGCCTGTGAGCAGTAAAAAATGAGAAAAAAAAGCCTCGGGTGAAGGCCCGTCTGCCAAATTTTCTGAATCCACACTCCTTCATCACCTTTTGATGATGAGGATTGTATGGCCAGCCCCAAATTAAACCATAATCATCCGGGGTGGCTACATAATGACCTCACATGGATTTATACAATGATGAAGGAGTTGAAGGAAGATCATGAAAACACTGATTTATTGTTTCAAAAATATTATGAGCAATTTTTTGGGGTCTTAAATGATCAAGTGAGGTTGTACACTTATATGGTTGAAAGAGACAAATTGATGAATGATTTTTTCAAAAATACTTTTGCTAATTTTCCTGTTTTGCCTATTTTTCCTCACTATCTCACTTTTGCTCTTTTTTCCATCTATTCTGATATGCAGGTACATCAGCACTTTCAGTCTCGAGCTGAAGCTCAAAAGGCACCTCCTGCTTCACAAGTAACACCTGCTGTATAACCTAAGCAAGCACCTTCTTCAAGGAAAAGAGGGAGGCCACGTTCTCGGATCAGGCTTATTATTGAAGAGCTAGAAGAGACTGATGAGGAGGATAAGATCCTCACACCATCTGCTTCGGAAGAGTCAGCACAATCTGAGTCTGAGGACTCAGACTACAAGGAGGAATAGGCCAGAACATCTTTTGGCCACAGGTTACATTGTTCTCATTTGTTATATTTTTTGGAAACCGGCTGGAATTAAACAGTGAGGACACTGTTCCTCTTAAGTTTGGGGGTGCAGGAAACGTGCTGTTTTGATTTGCTGTGAATAGTTGCTATTTTGTCTTTTGCTATTTTTCTTTGTTTTGCTGTTTTGAGAATTAGAAGTTTGTTTGCTGTTTGTAAAGTTAATTTAAAAAAAAAATTCTGGTTTCAAAAATTTTGTGCATGAAATAACAGCAGATGGATTCTGATTAAGGAGCTTGAATTTTTTTTTAGAAAATACTCAGCTGTCAGTAGTGTGAATATAGAATTCAGAGAAGAGTGTTTAAATGGCTAAGGGATGATATCAAGAAGAGAGTGATAATGGACTAAGGCAGGGAAGAAAAATTGGATCAATAGGTGATTGAGATGGTAATTGAACCCAGTAAGGATTTGGGCTTAAACAAATGATTTTTCTTGAGAGATCTTCACTTGGATAGATGAGGCAGAACTTGGCCTGATGCTTAGGTGAGTGAGTGTAGCACCTGTTTAGGTTGGAAATGATAAGGGCATTATGTTCATGTAGCCTTGTTAAGCCAAAAAGCCATCCTGGAAATATTGACCATTGGAAATCCCTTTGTGCTTGAGCTTTGTTCTTGTGTAGCCACAATGAAACCCATCCATAGTCTCACGTTACCAAGTAGTTGTGATGGAAAACAAGAAAGAAAATAAAAAAAATATTGAGGCAAGTTACTGTTGGCTGAAGAGAAACGAAAAGTGCTGCTGTTTACTGACAAAAGGTAAGTGTTAAAAAAAAATTGGTGAATAGAAGAAAAAGAAGAAAAATATTCAGTAGTAGAAGAAGCAGCCACTAAGATTGTTGGACCAATGCCTTTGAAATGTGTTTTTCCATCATAACTTACTTAGCCCTTATTCCCACAAATATCCCACCTTCACCTCAGCCAAAGTACAACCATTGCAAGTCCCTTTGATTTAACCTGAACTTGTTGTTGCACTAAAAAAAAAAACTTGAGCATCTTGTCAAGCCTATGTCAAGGTTATTCCTAGTGAGGTATGGAGAGAAACAGATCCCTGAAACACTGAGTGAGAATGTGAGGAGAAAGTGAGCCATTATAGCTGTTCTAAATTGCTTGTTGTGATGATTTTATTCCCTGTTGTTAAAAAGTGAAAAAAAATCAAGATCTTCTCTGATAGTGGTCCCATTATCCATTGAGTACATTCTTGAATATGGATTTGCACACTGTTTTTTGAGTGGTTTTGACGAATTGAATGTTTACTCAAGCTGTTTGATTGGTTTATTCAATTGTTGCTGTTTTGATGAACAAAGTTTATGAATTTATGACATGAGTTTGGTCATCGAAATTATATTGAAAAATCTGTTTGATTGGAAATGAGGTTAAGATGTGATGATGAGAGTTGATGAATAATCATGCTTATTTTTGCTGAATGGAATTTGTTCCTTGGGGACAAGCAACAGTGTAAGTTTGGGGTGTGATAAGTCTCTTAAATGCGACTTAGAACATATGGTTTAATGTGCAAATGGATAGAGAAGAATAATTTTTGTGATTAAAAACCCCAAATTTATGTTGAGCTGAAATATAATGGACTTAAGTGCTAATGGGCTTAAATTTTTTGTTTTACAGGCCCACCTTTTAACACTCTCCCAGCAATGAAGGAAGGAAGAGAAGAGAAGGAAAAGCAAGAAGAAACTAATGGGCTGGAGCTTTTGTCAAAAGCCCAAGTGAAGGAAAAGCAAAGAAAGAAAGTGATAGGGATCGAAAGAAAGAGACAAAGTTAGAAACGAACAAAAAAGGCTGAGAGGAGAACCCTAGCACACATCGTGCGAAAAAGACCCACCCTCATTCGACCACAAATCCACACCACCTATCCAAATTCCTTGCCACAAATAAACTGTAAAGCCAGACCGCTCCTTGTCTACGGTTTATTCATCCAGTTTAACCCTCACCCACGGTCCACCAGGGGATTAATCAAACCCTAACCACTATTGCTTTATACAGAAAATGCCAAACAAAATCCTCCATTTAGTGGGTGAGCTGGATTCTGTTGTGAGTGGAGGCTGAAGCAACTTTCGAAATGGGGAAGCGATTTGGGCAAAGGAATCGTACAGCTGGAAGGAGCGCGTGGGTGCCTGCTGAGGTGTGAATCAAAAGATCGTGCAAAGAAGAGAAGGAGTCCTATAAAAGGAGAGAATGGAGTGAGTCTAGGTGCTTCTTCGGTTCTTATTTTTTATATTTTATTTTCTTCTGGATATTTTGAGTTTTAATTTTCTTGAAGTTTCTGGTACTGTATTGAGATTATTTTTCTTCTGTTAAGCTTTACTCATGTTGGTACAACACTGTGGTTAATCTGGTTGTTAGGACCAATGCTGTAGTTTTATTTTCTGCACTTTTAGTTTCTGTAATTTGAATACTATTTTGTTGTTTTGAAGCTCAACCCTCTCAATGGGTATGAGCTAATTTTCTCTAGGTTGGGTGTAGGTACCCGAACCCTAGTTATGAATTTGTGCTGATTGTTTTTGTTAAAAGTTAATTCCTTTTTTGTTTAATGTTGTGCTTGCATTTAAAATATTCTATTGTTAAGGCCTGATGGTAGGATATAATTTTGGGAATTAGTCATTGAGAGGTGACTAAGTCCAGAACTGTGTTAAGCACATGGACTTGAGTGTGAGAGCACTCAAAGGATGTTACTTAGAGATGAGAACAACCTCCATGTAATTATGGAGTGGAACTATGAGGGTCTTTACTTCGTTTAGCACAGAAATGTGCAAAATGTTTGTTTAGGACAAGAATGGTTTTAAGAGATTAAAATCAATGAAATAATCCATCACTTGGGAATTAATTTTTAGTGACTTGTAATTAGCACTCATTCAGAGGCTGTTGGGGAGGGGAACCGAAACTCAACCTACTTTACAACTTATTTTTCACCAACTTAGATTTATTTTCATTTGATTTTCAAAAACCTCACTTCTAATTCTGTTTACAAATTTCTTTATATAAAAATATTTTTCAATCAAATGTTAATTTGTTGCCCTTCCATTTTCCACTTCCTAACTCAAGAAATCAAATTTGAAAATATAAAAAAATAAATTATTTATAGTTACAAGTTAGTAACATTTTAGATTAGTCAATTCCTTTTTATTGTTACCTCATTTTTAGATTAAATTCAGTTTTAGCAATTACAAAGTTTAGTCAAGTTACACACGCTAAAGATCCTTCTTAGGTTAAATTCAGTTTTAGCAATTACAAAGTTTAGTCAAGTTACACACGCTAAAGATCCTTCTGGGAACGATAAAAGGGTCTCAAATACGTCCTGTATTACTTGTTGTCGCGTATACTTACGGGTTCGGTTCAGCACCACTGTTGCCTTGCTAACAATTATGCAAGTAGCGCGCAAGTATACGCGACAACAAGTAATACAGGGCGTATTTGAGACCCTTTTATCGTTCCCACAAGGATCTTTAGCGTGCGTAACTTGACTAAACTTTATAATTGCTAAAACTGAATTTAATCTAAAAATGAGGTAACAATAAAAAGGAATTGACTAATCTAAAATGCTACTGACTAGCAACTATAAATAAATTTTTTTTTTTATATTTTCAAATTTGATTTCTTGAGTTAGGAAGTGGAAAATGGAAGGGCAACAAATTAACATTTGATTGAAAAAGATTTTTATATAAAGAAATTTGTAAACAGAATTAGAAGTGAGGTTTTTGAAAATCAAATGAAAATAAATCTAAGTTGGTGAAAAATAAGTTGTAAAGTAGGTTGAGTTTCGGTTTCCCTCCCCAACAACCTCTGAATGAGTGCTAATTACAAGTCACTAAAAATTAATTTCCAAGTGATGGATTATTTCATATTGATTTTAATCTCTTAAAACCATTCTTGTCCTAAACAAACATTTTGCACATTTTTGTGCTAAACGAAGTAAAGACCCTCATAGTTCCACACCATAATTACATGGAGGTTGTTCTCATCTCTGAGTAACATCCTTTGAGTGCTCTCACACTCAAGTCCATGTGCTTAACACAGTTCTGGACTTAGTCACCTCTCAATGACTAATTTCCAAAATTATATCCTACCATCAGGCCTTAACAATAGAATATTTTAAATGTAAGCACAACATTAAACAAAAAAGGAATTAACTTTTAACAAAAACAATCAGCACAAATTCATATGGAAAGCTTGTAGGGAACACCAAAGGCTAAGAGCACGCTTCGTGGTGTAATGATACTGATGCGTAAAATCAGCAAGTGCACCGATCGTACCAAGTAATAAAGAGTGAGTAGAGTATCGTCTCCACGAGGATTGAGGCACCTAAGTTGTTATAACTATTCCTCTCTTGTTGGATTAATCAAAATAGGTTGAGAATGATTGTAGTTCATGAAACAAACTAAAATAATTAAAGTAAAAATGTAAATGATCCAAAAGTGTTTTCAGAATGCAAGAACAAAAGATTAAGGATTGGGAAAATATTTGAGAAAATATTGCGGTAAGAGAAACAAACACCTTTCCGATCCCCACCTTGCAACTTGGATTACGTTTACATTTACCTATTCAATTGATCGAACAATTCATCATCTTTTATATGATTAGTTAAGCCCTAATCCCTTAGTGATCTTAACCTAGTCAACTCTATTAGAATCCTAATCCCTTAGAAATCCCTTTTCGAGTTAACCCTTAGAATCAATGAACCTTTAACGTTCGCTGTTCATGTAGCCTATCCCTAGTGCGTACATGAACATTTATCTTATTCTTTGTCAGGAATTAGAATTCCAACATCCCTATCGAAAACCCTAACCCTCGCAATCCTATTAGATTGATCAGTTCCAATAGAATTATAAATGAAGAACAAGAAAAGATAAACTCAATTAAAATAGATAAACGTAAATTTCAACCAAGGTACAAGGGGTTCACATCAAGGGTTGTGACCCTTACCACAATGATGAAACTAGCCAGACATGTTCATGTCTGACAAAATAACAATAAAATAAAGTAGCATTTAAAACCTAGAAGAGAAAGGGAAGATGAAGATCTTCCGTCTTGATCGATCGAATCCTTGAATCTCCGAGAAGCTCCAAGGAATCTCTGCTCTCTTTGTTGTTTTTCTCCTCTTGATTCTCCCAAAAGTTCCTTCTTCTTATGTTTCAGATCCTTTTATTAGGTTCTGGGAAAACCTCTTTTCACTTGCACTCCCATTGGGCCTTATTTTGGCTGATTCGCACTTAAAAATATATCGCCCACGCACGGGGCGCCAAGCCTGGCGCCCCAAACTTGGGAGAAACAGAAGCTGAATCTGTAAACGGCGCCCCGGGCGCCAACTCTGGAGTGCCGTGCGCCAGTCCCGCGCTCCGTGCGCCAACTCTCGAGCACCGGGCACCAGGTTGGCGCGCCGTGCGCCACCTCCCGCGTGCCGTGCGCGGCCGAAACAGAAGCAAATCGTCGATTTGGAGCCCCGTGCGCCAGGTACCGCGCCCTGTGCGCCAGTTTGGCGCTCCGTGCGCCAACCTCCGCGCGTTGTGCGCCAGCGAGAAATTTGGTTTCTCCGTTTTTGCTCCTTTTTGCGGCGTTTCGTGCTATTTAACATATAACTTGAGTGAGAGCATGATTGAGAAGGAATAATCAATATTTCTTGCATTTAATGAATATTTTCACACATTTATGATTAATTCCTTGCTTCTTTTAAGTTAGAAAACATCATCTGCTGGACTCACATCAGATACCAAGATTGCACGTTCATTTACCTAGAAAAGAGCACAAAGCACTTGTTTCTTTTTTTCTTTTTTCTTTTTTTTCGAACTCTTGAGAAAAATTATTTTCGAATGTTAATAAAAAATTAGCATAATATAAGCAAAACTGAGATCATGCAAGAATGCTGCTCAACTGACAGGCAAATTCCAGCTAGCAATCTCTCTCTTTCATGCCAAACTCATAACCTAAACCTTCTCAACAATCACAAACCTAGCTTTGAAATTCAATAGATTATTTATTCGGTGAAAATACAACAAAAAAAGAAAAAGAAAAAGAAAAAGAAAAAAGAAGTGGAAGAAACAACAATCACCCACTTCAAAAGAAGAAAAAGGAAGAAAACGAAGTAAAAAGCTGGAATTTCAGTGTGATAAATCAGAATGAACAATATAGAAAAAGTTAAAAAATAAATAAATATATAACAAGAATGAGAAATTGGCGAAACAGAAAAACAAGTTCTTTGAACATACCTAGTTAAGATAATAGCTAATAGAAAAGAAGAAAAACAAAAGTGTAGAAAATAAAACAACAGCACTGGTCCTAACAACCGGATTAACCACAGTGCTGTACCAACATGAGTAAAGCTTAACAGAAGAAAAATAACCAGTAGCAGAAACTTCAAGAAAATTAAAACTCAAAATATCCAGAAGAAAATAAAATATAAAAAATAAGAACCGAAGAAGCACCTAAACTCACTCCATTCTCTCCTTTTATAGGTCTCCTTCTCTTCTTTGCACGATCTTTTGATTCACACCTCAGCAGGCACCCACACGTTACTTCCAGATGTACGATTCCTTTGCCCAAATTGCTTCCCCATTCCAAAAGTTGCTTCAGCCTCCACTCACAACAGAATCTAGCTCACCCACTCAATGGAGGATTTTGTTTGGCATTTTCTGTATAAAGCAATAGTGGTTAGGGTTTGATTAATCCCCTGGTGGACCATGGGTGAGGGTTAAACTGGATGAATAAATCGTAAACAAGGAGCGGTCTGGCTTTACAGTTTATTTGTCGCAAGAAATTTGGATGAGTGGTGTGGATTTGTGGTCGTATGAGGGTGGGTCTTTTTCGCACAATGTGTGCTAGGGTTCTCCTCTCAGCCTTTTCTTTTCGTTTCTGACTTTGTCTCTTTCTTTCGATCCCTATCACTTTCTTTCTTTGCTTTTCCTTCACCTGGGCTTTTGACAAAAGGTCCAACCCATTAGTTTTCTTCTTGCTTTTCCTTCTCTTCTCTTCCTTCCTTCATTGCTTGGAGAGTGTTAAAAGGTGGGCCTGTAAAACAAAAAAATTAAACCCATTAGCACTTAAGTCCATTATATTTCAGCTCAACATAAATTTGGAGTTTTTAATCACAAAATTATTCTTCTCTATCCATTTGCACATTAAACCATATGTTCTATGTCTCATTTAAGAGACTTATCAACCACCATCACAAAATTCATCTCAAACACATCACAAAGGAAAATTCACTCAAGTTGGGGACATTGTAGGATTAAGAATATGAAATATATATAGACTTGTTTATATGGATGAATTTAATAACAATGCATTCCATAAATGACAACATGATAAAATTACGTACGAAAACGTAGTTGATTTATCATGAAAATCACAATTTGTATGGGCAATATATATCATGAATGACGTAAATTTGAAGGGAAAATAGACAAGTTACACACCAAGAGTATTATTATTTCCTTGGTCTCCTACAACTGCTTTATTCCAATGAAAGCATTCACGAGACTCCTCCTTAACCAAACATGGTCCTGTTTTCGCTATGTCCCAAGAACATGTATTCTGACAAATATCTCGCCTTTGATCATAAATATTAAAGTAGTGTTGTCCTCCTATCCAATTAAAGCTACAAAAGTACAACGTTACATCATAAAGGGGATTAGGAAATAGTTTGAAACTGAATTTTTCTCCAAAATGAAGTACTTGAAATCCAAGATCATGACCCTTGTCTTTGCAATGAAAACCGAGCTGCATTTCATCACTTAACTTGTTGGTAATCACAACGCGTACTTTGTTGAAGAAAAATCCGCTTTCACCACCCTTGAACTGCAAAGCAATAAGTATGGTTAGCAACATAGAGAGTGATAAGACAAATTTGGATACTGAAGCCATAGTTATACAACAGGTTTATATAATATCAAAGCATAAGAGTTTCTCGTTATATATATATAGCAACAACTGATGAAGGAGGGTAACATTTCTATCCGTTTCTTCAGTTTCACCTATTAATTATGGTAAATATATCACACTCTCTTGAATATATTAATATAAATTAAGAATCGTATGTAAGTTGAAGACCATTGGTGTACGTTATAACATTTATTCACCGTTAAAATAACATCAAATGAATTTCGCATATAAAACTAATCCTATCTTTAATGAATTTTAAAAATCCACCGTCCGTAATGAATATAATTATAACGTGAAAGATTATTATAATCCTAAAATAAATTATAATTACAAAAATACCTTGATTTTCATCTTAAAACGACGTCGTTGTCGTTTTGAGTTCAATTTAGATAAAAAACAAACTCAAACATCATTTTGGTAAAATGCAAGAAAGCCTCCTTGTACCCATCAGAGAAGTGTTGTTCTTGTCACTTCATATATTACATATTGTGTTTTAACAATATTAAATTAAAAATAAATAAATATCTTATAGTGAAACTAATAATACTCTACATATATTTTCATTTGACTGTTCTCTCTTAACTCTCTATTTAACATTATCATATTTCCAATCTCATTTTTTAAGTTTTTATCACTTTCTATTTTCCAAAATATTTTTTCACATTTCATTTTTTATAGTTACAATTATCCCTGGACAATGACACATGGAAAAATAATATTTATTTGGTGAAACGTAGATAATCCAGCATCATTGTGACTCGGTAAATATGTATCTAAAATGTAGAAAATGAAAAGCATCTCTACATACGAAAAATAAAGGAATTTGTTTAAAGTCAAGGAAATTAAGCCTATTGATTACCACTAATTATTTTTTACTGTAAATATCGATATAGACAAAGAGCATGGTAATTAGGAAAATATTCTTGTGCTATAGTAATACCAAACGATCGATATATTATTGACCAAATATGCTAACAGATAATTTATTTATATTGTCCTCACCTTTATATTTATTTTCACTTGTATTTTTTTTATTTTATTTTTTATTTTTACTAATTTTGATAAGAGAATAGTTCCCTGTCAATATTCAGCAGCACTAAAGTTGAAATCTACATATAAATGCGATGATGATGAGTGTAAGAACCCGCACTGTTAATTAAGGAAGTTAATTAATTAATTATGAGAAATTAGGAAATAATTCCATAATTGACTTTAATAATTATTATTAGGCTTAAATAATATTGGTAAGTGAGTAATAATACTGAAAGTCGATTTTCTGACGAAAAGTGCAGATACCGGTTCTGCTACTTATATAAATGCGTAACGGTGAAGTATCCCAGAATATTATGAAAAGTGTGTATATGTCACTAGAATAATATATAGGACTAGTAAAACAAATTTCAAGTTAAAATAATGTGAACTGGTGCCAGAACTGATACTGGCTATGGAAAAGCGCCTACCGGAAAGGTGTTGTGGAAAATAAAATAAAAATATGAAAAAATCTTAGAAAATTGAGTAGGTTCAGATTCTAAAGTTTGAGATTAAAATGTTAAGCGTAGCTATTAATACTAATACTATGTGTTTAAGACTTAAACCTTTATATATATGCATTTTTGGCCCAAAACTCTAGGCCATACACTCAGAATACGTGACTCTTTGGTGGATGCACTGTTCCATTGTTCTCTTCTACATGGTGTGAGCCTTGAGACCTCTTTCCTTCATGAAACCTTCTCCTAAACACTTGGTGTGAGTGAGAGTTACCCTTGGGGGTGAGTTGTGATTAGGTTTCTGGGTTGGGGCCTCTGTTTTTGGGAAGTCTAAGGGCTGAGCTTGGTGTTTGGGTTGAGAGCTACTTTGTTTTGGTGTTTTAAGCTTAAAGAAGCCATCTTTGGTGAGAAAGAACCCACCTTTGATCACCATTTTCGTACACCTTGTAGCCTGCACCTTTAGAGCTGAAGGGAGAGCTCCAAGAACACCTCCTTGTTTTGTTTTGAGCTTGGTTAAGCTTCACCACCTTTGATCATGAGTTTTATATGTTAAAAGTTGATTCTTGGCATGTTTAAAGAGTTAAACAAGTAACTAACATGTATATGAACCTATATGTGCCTAAAAACGGAGTCTTGAACGTATGTAATTGGTAAAAGTTGAACCTTTGATGGATATCTTCGCGAAATGCAGAATCTGCATTCTGTCGCGAAATATCCGGATATTGATATCCGGATATGGGATATCCGGATATGTCCCCGACATATATCCGAATATTCTGGGTTTGCGTGAACAGTAACGGTACTGTTCATACATAACTGTGTTTGGGGTTTGTGGACCCTAGATTGATTAAGTTGAACTTCTGTAATGATTAAACTAAGTCAGAATCAAGTAATTAATGACTTGTGGCTTTGTGAGAAGCCTAAAGACATGAAACGTAAAGGAAATGCGTTGTCTTTATGTCTTATGCTTGTGGAGTATGATTATTGATATGATACTGGTCCAAAACAAATTGTGATTCTGCTGTGTTTGGGCTTTGAGATTGGTTGGACTCTTGGCTTGGATTGCTAGCTTGCGAGGTAAGCTTTCGTGTCATCGGTTTAACCATTGTGTGGTTCCACCATACCCCATGGGGAATGATTTATATGCATGATGTGTTTACATGCTTTGATAATTGAAAATGCTGTTGAGCTTTATGTGCAATTGCTTATAATATGTATGTGTTGTTCCACTTAGACGGTAAGCCTGAGTATGTGGCGTCATACAAGACGGTGACATTGTGGGTGGGTGCAAGTGGCGTCTTGCACTAGTGTGGGTAATAGACGTATTCCTGCATTTCTTTGGCCAGTAGATTAGTTATAACACACATGACATGATTATCTGCTGCATTGCACTATTTTGGAACTTATACTGTTTAACTATTTTTGGAACTTATATTGCACATGTAAGTGAGCTTGGGGTGGAAGATCCTTGAGGACCCCTTGTCTTATTGAGATTTCTGTTTAGAGATCTCACCCCACGTTTGGGGCACTTATTTCAGGTTCAGGTAATCCAGGGGTTGAAACCTCTAGCGGCAGGAGGCCGGAGCTTAGTTGATTGATGTTTATCTGCTTATGTATGCTGACTATGCTTGGATGCTGGATTATGTCTGTAGCGTTTATGTCATTAGCTTTATGGATTACTGTGTTGAGACTCTGTTGGTTATGTTGTCTATTTGGTGAGCATGGGGTTTGTTCATGCCACATTGACTTGACTTTATGTTTTTAGATGCGAGTTGTATTAATGTATCAGGATATTGTCCGGACTGCGTGTCGTAGATCCGTGACTTAGATACTCACTTATTTATATATTGAGGTATTTCAGTTAGCTGTCTTTTGCAATTTATATACAAGCGATGTTTTTATGAAAATGATTAAGTAATCAACTTGGCTAAGTATAATGACGTTATAATTGAAAAGAAAAAGATATTCCGTATTTTTAATTAAGCGTGACTTAATACGATGACATGTTAACAAACTGGATATACACAGAGTGTTACAATGGGTAAAACGACAAACGTCTCTCAAATCATCCAACACATATAACCTTATTAATTATTCAAGTTAAAATAGAGATAATTTTGCAATGAAAATGACCTTATTAATTTCCAAAGAGGAGACAAATATCTTAACCCAAACTGTGAGCTTTCATCTGGTTCACTGCTAAAAAAATTCATTTGATAAGAAATTAGATATAAGGAACACAAGATAAATTGTTACTACTAATGAATTTTCCAGAAACACTTGAGATCAAAGAAGAAAAAAACTCAATATGTAATGATTCAAATCTCGCCACAGGAATCCCATAAACTCGATAAAAAAAACCACCTTTTAAATTCTTACGAGGATGCGGCCATGGACGTGTACATGGGGGTCGCTTGAGTAAATAGTTGACCAGAAATGTCATTTGTGTTTGATAATCTATTTTTGACAATGATGAATTATTTTAATTGTACACTTTTTCCACCTATACCTGACTACGTCTATATCCATGCTCCTGCAATGAACAGTTGAAATTAGATGTTGAAAAATGACTAACCTTCAACAACTAATCCGTAGTAAATCATTAAAAGCAAATTGTCTCAAGGAGAAGCTGTCAACTGTTCAATCAAAACCTGAAAAAAAAAATCAAGAAAGAAGAAATAATTAAAAAAGGATGTTATTTTTCATCTTTTCTATCATATCATGGGTTATGAGTATCTAAAATAAAAAAGCCTGAATTTAATTGTAAATAAATTCTTTCATGAAATATGTTTGGGATGATATTAGTTTAAGAATTCAGTTCATTTAGATGCCTGATGCGTACCTATAACAACCAAAAGCACAAGCCATCCAAACGGTAGTAGTTCAAATATAAAGGTTTAAGCAAGCGGTACTGGATTGGTCCCTTTTTCTAGGGAGAGTAACCATTTTGTCACGTTTGGACAAAAAAATTACCAGACTGCCACGCTAACAGTAAATTTTGTCAAAATGCCACGCGGCATAATTCGCTACACAGTGTAGCGAATTATGTATGCAAGTAATTCGCTACACAGTGTAGCGAAATATGCCACATCAGAACCAAAAATGCCACATGTCAAATTTTGCAAAATTCGCTACCCTGTGTAGCGAATTTTGCAAAATTTGACATGTGGCATTTTTGGTTCTGTGCGTTCTGACGTGGCATATTTCGCTACACTGTGTAGCAAATTACTTGCATACATAATTCGCTACACTGTGTAGCGAATTATGCCGCGTGGCAGATTGGAAAATTTACTGTTCGCGTGGCATTCTGATAATTTTTTTGTCAAAGCGTGGCATTTTGGTCACTTTCCCTTATACATGGCATAACTCATCAAAAGAAAGATGGGAAAAACTAATATCATGTTACTATAAAATTTTGTTTCTTCCTACTCTCATATCGTTTTCTGTGCTAGCTTTTTTGTTTATTTTTTTTTTTCTAATATTTGATGGGCCCTACAAAAACATGTCTCTATGACATGATGTATTCATTTTGCTGTTACATAACATTCACAAAACCCAAGAAAGATTTAATGAAGACCAACATGTTATTTTTCATTTTTGGGTTGAAAAAAAAAAACTCATTTCACCATTTTTACCAACAGCTTTTGATCACATAGGGCCAACTTTCTATCACACCCAAGCCCATCATCCTCCGTAGTCAATATTATAGTACTTTCTTTTCTACATGAATATTAAAATTTTAAAAGGTTACTATACTTAGAATTTGGATAGGATAAGAGTAAAACTCAAAAGGGAAAAAAGCTCATCGCTATGAGAAGAAGTCGTTTGAATTAAAGTTTCAGTATCCCGGTAAACTTCTTTGACACAATGTCGCCGATCCTTGACAACACCCCTGTAGTGATTACCTGGTTTAACAATGAAGCAAAAGAAAGAAAAAAAGCATATATTAAATTAGCCACAATGAATGGGGAAAAGTTGATGAAATGAATCCAGATAAACCTACAACCAATCTATTACTTGAACCATTAAAGGTAGCTCTTTTAAGACTAACAAAACAAAGAGTCGATGAAAATGGATGCAAAAAAGCAGCAAGGAAAGCAAGCCATGTAAAGGGAAATTGAAAATGAGATAGATGCAGAAATAAATGAAGAAGAGGGACCGTGGTTTTCAAAGAGTGTTGCTGTAGTTGTTTCAAGTAATTTTTCAGTCTCTTATTTGCTAAAGATCCCATCTTTAGCAATATCGCTGATCCCTGACAACACCCCAACAATGATTACCTAGTTTAACACCGAAGCAAAAGAAGGAAAAGAAAAACATACATTAGATTAGCCATAATGAATGGGAAAAAGTTGATGAAATGAATCCAGATAAACCCACAACCAATCTATTACATGAATCATTAAAGGTAGCTCTTTTAGGACTAACAAAACAAAGAGTCAATGAAAATAGATGCAAAAAGGCAGCAAGGAAAGCAAGCCATGTAAAGGAAAATTGAAAATGAGATAGATACAGAAATAAATGAAGAAGAGGGACAGTGGTTCTCAAAGGGTGTTGTTGGAGTTGTTTCAAGTAATTTTTCAGTCTCTTATTCGAAAGATCCCATCTTTAGCAATGTCGTTGATCCCTGACAACACCCCTGCAGTGATTACCTGGTTTAACAGTGAAGCAAAAGAAGGGGAAAAAATACATGTAAAGAGAGACAGTTAATGAAATGAATGGGGAAAAGTTAATGAAATGAATCTAGATAAACCCACAACCAATCTATTACCTGAACCATTAAAAGTAGCTCTTTTAGCACTAATAAAACAAAGGGTCAATGAAAATGGATGCAAAAAAGCAGCAAGGAAAGCAAACCATGTAAAGAGAAATTGAAAATGAGATAGATGCAGAAATAAATGAAGAAGAGGGATCGTGGTTCTCAAAGGATGTTGGTGAAGCTGTTTCAAGTAATTTGTCAGTCTCTTATTTGCTAAAGATCCCATTTTTAGCAATGTCACTAATCCCTGACAACACCTAGTTTAACAGTGAAGCAAAATAAGGAAAAAAAACATACATTAAATTAGCCATAATGAATGGGGAAAAGGTGATGAAATGAATCTAGATAAACCCACAACCAATCTATTACCTGAACTATTAAAAGGAGCTCTTTTAGTACTAACAAAACAAAGGGTCAGTGAAAATGGATGCAAAAAAGCAACAAGGAATGCAAGCCATGAAATTGAAAATGAGATAGATGCAGAAATAAATAAAGACGAGGGACCTTGGTTCTCAAAGGGTGTTGCAGGTATTAATATACTTAAAGGGAAACCATAATAATACACTTTCCAATAAATATTATGAATATACTCAACAACTCTCATTTCCATATAGAAAGTAGTAGGATATTAATACAATTGTCTGCTACCAAACAATGTTGAACTCTTTTCCCACCTATATCATGTTTAAAATTTGAATTTTAAAAAAGTAATGAAATATTAATACAGATATTTGCCACATGTTAAACTCTTTTCCTACTTATATGAAGTTTAAATTTTGAATTTAAAAAGTTACTAAAAGAAGAAAGATTTTAAATGATTTCAAGTGTGATACAAAGTTGATATTGAAGGAGAGAGCGACACGTCAGTAAACTTGTCAAATTATTGTTTTCTTTTAGTATAGATATATATTTGTGGATGGCTAATTTGCAGTTTGCAGTTTGCAGTTATGTGTTTGGTGTTGCATGCTGAAGCAATATAAGAATAAGAATTCCACGCAATTGATAATGATAAATAAACAAGTCTCATTATATTCAAGATATAATTAAATTCTTCATATATTGTGTACTATGCTTTTATATTATTAAGGATCACTGAGCAACATAAAACTAGAAAACAACAAGTATGTGCTTCTCTATTTTCTATCTTGGTCATCGATAGAGAGAAAATGAAGAAGGGAGAAAGGGTGGGAGGCGGGGATGAGAAAGAAAAGGGTAAAAATATTTAATTTATTCTGTAAATCTCTATCATTGGATGAGATTATAATCTAATAGAGTTAAGTGTGGTAGGCAAATTAAAGCTAGACAAAATGACCTATCCCTATTATATATATTAAAAATATTTTTAATATTAAAATGTGTCCTAACTTATTGATTTTAAAATTAACGTATCATAATATCATATCATTTCGTGTCCCTAGGTGTAGGTGTAGGTGTCGGTGTAACATAGATCTAAACATAATTATATTTTTTTTGGGTACAATAAACATAATTATTTTAGATGACACGTTCTCTAAACAGTTCTCCATAAATTAATTTTTTTTATAATTTTATTATATAATTCCCATAAACATGAGACGTGTCAGGTATAAGATAATGATAGGTGTCACATATATTTGATATTAATCAATCAACCAAAAATTACACGACTTTATCTACTAAAAAAAAAAACACAAAATTTTATATAAAAAAATAAAATTAAAAATTCTCAATCCTTTCCTATTTCTCCACTTCATTTTATTCCTGAGGTTTGATACAACTGCAGACTCGGCCATGACTCTGCAAACATGTTTGATTGAGATTCCATTGTTGTTTGGTTTTCCTTTTCTGAATTTACCTTTGTTTCGTTTGGTCTTCTCACATGTGTCTGTCGGTTCTCTCTATCTAGATTCTTCGCGGTGACATGTTCTCCTGTTTTCCTAACCCTGCCATGTTTTACCACTTCGATTCACGGCACACCCTGAATTTTTCGTTGCTCTAAGTCTCCAATTTTCCCATTTTTCTTTTGTTTTCTATTTCATTTTTCCGCGATCATGGGGTGGTACACAAGGGGAAAGCTCGCTCTTGATGGTTTTCGCAGCTTGGCTTCCAGGGTTTCGCCGCAAAATCATATTTTTCAGCGTAGTTCGAGGATTTTCCAATCTGGGTATTTGGATTCGGCTTCAAAAGGAGCTACCTTTAATGGGTTCTCTTCGTTTTCTTCAATTTCTCAGAGACTAGGCAAAGGGGGTGTTGGGGCTAACAGGAAATTTCACAATCCGTTTCATGTTGGGGCTAGGAGATTTTATTATGTGGATCCTTACAATGTGCAGCATTTCAAGCCAAGAGGACCAAGGCGTTGGTTTCAGAATCCTAGACATGTTTTCGTTGTTGTGATGGTTGGTTCAGGGATTTTGATCACTGTGTATTTTGGGAATTTGGAAACAGTTCCCTACACCAAGCGAACCCATTTGATTCTGTTGTCAAGAGCCATGGAGAGGAGGCTTGGGGAGAATCAGTTTGAGCAATTGAAGGCTTCTTTTAAGGGTAAGATATTGCCTTCTATACACCCTGAAAGTGTGAGGGTGAGGATGATAGCTAAGGATATCATTGATGCATTGCAGAGAGGGTTGAGGAAGGAACAGGTGTGGAGTGATTTGGATTATGCATCAGAGCATACCATGATGGTTGAAGGAGATGGAAGGGAGACACTTAGTGCATTGGCAGGGAATGAAGGGAAGATTGAAGGAAAGTGGAACCGGGAGGATGAGATTCTTGATGACAAGTGGGTTCAACAAAGCAGGAAAAAGGGTCAGGAACGAGGGACACATTCTGCTACCTCTCATTTGGATGGATTGAATTGGGAGGTTTTGGTGGTGAATGAGCCTGTTGTTAATGCCTTCTGCTTACCTGGTGGGAAGATAGTTGTATTCACTGGTTTGTTAGAGCATTTTAGAAGTGATGCAGAGATAGCAACTATTATTGGACATGAGGTATACTTGTGCTTGGATTAACTCCTTGTTTTGGCAGTTAAATATGTGTAGGATATCTAAAACTTACACCTTATAACTTGCTAGTTTATTATTTTGAGCTGCACATATGTAAGTTTATATGGGTTTTCTTGTTGATTAGGTTGGGCATGCTGTGGCTAGACACAGTGCTGAGGGGATTACAAAGAATCTATGGTTTGCTATTCTACAGTTGGTACTTTATCAGTTTGTCATGCCTGATATTGTCAACACAATGTCATCCCTTTTCTTACGGTTACCTTTCTCCAGGAGGTACATTTTGTTCATTATCTCTCATTCTCTCTTTGTAATCATTGATTTCCTTTTTGGTTCTTTAATTTTAGTAGACTCATTTCATGGACACATAATTTTTTTTCATTTCATGTTGAAATATGTTTGAGTGTTGATGCAATGCTACTGCTGTGACTTATTAAAAAAAATTCACTATGCTACGTTTTATGAAGGCATTACACACCAAACCTATATCCAATGCTTAACTTTTAACATCTACATGAGCTAAGGCATAAATGGACTGGAATGCTAACTAGTAACCCAGACTAAGTAGCTTTTTTTTTTTTTTTTTTTTGGTAACATAGAGGGGCAAAGCCCCAGCAGAAAAGGTAAAAAGAAACAGAAACATAGAGGGACTAAGTAGCTTTTTTTTTTTTAGTATAACATTGGGGCAAAACGCCCAAAAGAAAAAACTAAGTAGCTTTAGAAAATGAGCAAGTAATAAACAGATGGTCTGAGCGTTCAGGATAGTTCACATAAATTGTACACATTTTCTGTCATAATTCTTAAATGCATCAATTCCTTATTTGTAACAATGCCATCATGATAAAACCTTGCAGATAAAGAGCAAAACTCTGTTAGTCTTTGTTTTCAAAGAAAACATGTCAATAAATGAAGTATGGGGGGAATCCTTTAGTTTGAAGGTATATTCTTGTAGGAAAATGCCAAAGTCATGTGAAGAGTAGCTGGAACCAACACACACACACACACACACACACACAGATATATATATATATATATATATAAGGCAATGTTAATCTTTTGCAATAGGATTTTTTTTTTATCTTATGTACATAGATCGATACTTGTGCCATTTTTATTTTTTTTCTTTTTTCTATTGGGCCCCACTATAAATTAAGTGTGCAGTTGACAACAAAATTTTGCTGTCACATGAGACTACAATTACCCATACATACATATATATATATATATATAGAGAGAGAGGTAGGATCCTTTGACACCTCATCTGATAGCCGTTAGATCAAAAAAGATCAATGGTGTCACATGCTTACAAATCAGAGTCGTTGATCTTTTTACCGGTGTCAAAGGATCCTACTTCATATATATAACTTTTTTTTGGAGAATGCTGGAATCAAGATTATTATTTTTTTTATTTTTTTTATTTTTTTTGTGGAGATAAGGAAACAAGATATTAATACTAAGTTAGGTAGTTAGGTGGTTAGACCGTTGGACAAAGGCTGTAACCGGAGGATAAGAGGAGTCCTCCTTCTGTATAGAAGCATTTTTTACAGGTCGATTGTTGACTGAGCCTATTACTCAGTGAAAGGGACTTTTCCCTTGTAGGTGCTAAGTCCTTGTACATTTTCTACAAAGCAAAAAAGACAACGCATTATTTTCCCCTCTTTCTCTGTAAACTATATAATTAAATAATCATGTGATTAAATATTGTGACGCAGCAAAGGGACTTTTCCCTTGTAAGTGCTAAGCCCTTGTACATTTTCTACACAGCAATAAAGACAAAGCATTCTTTTTCCCTCTTTCTCCCTTTTTCTCTTTCATCTTTCTTCACTTTTTCTGTGTAAACTCTTACCCGTAAAGCAGAGCTGTATCAGAAGCGAATTACATTGAGTGATAATTTCTATACAGAATTTCTGAACGTGAGATAGACCAAAGTAATTCATTTTAAACTGGGTTTTGGGGTATATGAATGCTTAAATGTTCTTAGATCTGTCTCTGCACTCTAGAATATTGTACAATAAGAATCATATTTTATGTTCTTGTGAAGTAATTTTGATTGAATTCAAACCAAATTTTTGAATTTGCAAAATATTTTGTGAGCATTGTTAGAGGAATATCATATAAAATATAAAAACATTAATGTTCTTTCGCCTAATAGCTTAAGTTTTTAGGTTGAAATTGTTCTTTATGTGGTATCAAAGCCTTTGTAATCATAATACTAAAAAAAAAAGTCTCTATGATTATATGTTCATGAGTTTGATCTTTACCTGCCACTATTCTAATAAGGGAAAACTTAATTTTTCTCTCAATGTGGTTTTGTGATTTATCATTTGACCCCGTGGTTTTAAATTTATCACTAGACCCACTTTGTTGAAATAATATATCATTTAACCCTCTATGGTTTCAAATTTTCACTTAGACCCCTTGTGGTTACAAAATTCTTCACTTAGACTTCTTGTGGTTTAAAAAATAAATATTTAAAATAAATTTTCTCTCCTTTTTATTTTATATCCTCATGTAATGCATTTAGGGTTTAAAAAATATTTCAAGTTATTTATTCTGTAATTAATTTATAAATTATCTTAATTTTTTTTTTATTTTACAAATATATTTTAAATTAAAAATATTATTTAAGATAAATTAAATATGTATTATCAAAATAAGATATTTACTTTCTTTAGATAATTTTATAACGATATCGGGTAAAAAATAGATAAAATAAAATAATATTTGATTTGTATTTATTTTCTTGATTAAAATAAGTGAATTTTTTTATTTTTTTTTATTTTTTAAACCCTAAATGCATTAGGTGAGGATATAAAATAAAAAAAGGGAAATTTATTTTAAATATTTATTTTTTAAAATTTTTATTTTGTAACCACAAGGGGTTTAAGTAAATTTTTTTGAAACCACAAGGTGTCTAAGTGAATATTTGAAACCACGAGGGTTTAAATGATAAATTGTTTAAGCACAATGTGTCTAAGTGATAAGTTTAAAACCACAAGGGGTCAAATGATAAATCACAATATCACAATAGGTGAAAATAAATTTTTTCCTTCTGATAATAAATAATTAAATATTATTGTTCTTACCACATATAGGTGTGATTGTGCATTGTCCATCTTTCAAGTTCAATGAGCTCTCGTATGAGGGTGTGTCAGAGAAATATGATATAAAATATAAAACCATTAACGTGTCTTCACGTAACAGTTTAAAATTTTGAGTTGAAATGATTTTTTACAAGCATGATCTGCATAGTGAGTGTGACTATGTGGTTTGTGAGATGCACATCCTACAATCAAATTATTTAAAGTTTCGTAATCGGTTTAGTTTCTGGTTGGAATGTGGATTGGTCCTAAGTGAGTAGGATATCATTAGACCTGATTTTGTTAGGTTTTCTCTTGGTCTCCTTTTCAATTATCTTTCTGAAATGTTCGTTAATTTGTTCATACTGCTTGTGCTTCCTTTTAGCTTCATAATATTCGACCAGACTTTTTTGTGGTACATTAATATCAATTTCTTAAAATTGTATTGTGACTATCTATCCATGTTTTCACATGGCTCTCGCACTTTCCTTGGGACATGAACTTAAAATACCGTGTGGTATCTGCATTGGTCCCTCTCAATGTTGTCTTTGGAAAATGTTATCTTCGGCGTTGAGTTTATACTTGTATGATTGTGTTCAAGCTGCTTGTGCTTGTACTTCTTGGTAGATTTTTATGTTGTAATGGAAGATTGTTGTAATTGTAGCCCTTGTGTGTAGAGCCGGCAAAACGGGCTTGGCTCGGTGGGCCAACCTGCCCAACTTGCCAAACGGGGCGGGCTCATTTTTTGGCGGGTTGAAGGCGGGCATAGGCAGGCCGAGGCGGGTCAGTGTAAAATAGGCTCGGGCTGACGGGCTAACCCGCCCAACGGGGCGGGGCGGACTGAGTTTTTCAGCCCACTTTCAAAAGAGGGGCGGGGCAGGGCGGGGCGGGCTGACTCATTTTTTGGCAGATTGATGGCGGAGTGTGGCGGGGCAGGCCGCCCACTTTGCCACCTCTACTTGTGTGATACAATGTTAATTTTGGAGGGGTCAATGATGGTAATCTGTGAATGGGAATTTTATTGGGTTACGAATTTTTGTAACTTAATCCAATTTATTCATAATTTTCAGAATGGAAATGGAAGCTGATTACATTGGGCTGCTGTTAATTGCGTCAGCTGGCTATGACCCCCGGGTGGCACCGAGTGTCTACGAGAAGTTGGGAAAAGTCACCGGCGATTCCACCCTTAGGGATTATCTGTCTACACATCCATCTGGAAGAAAGAGAGCAGAATTGCTGGCTCAAGCTAAGATAATGGAAGAAGCACTTACTATATATAGGGACATAAGAGCAGGACGTGGGATTGAAGGATTTCTATAGAACTGCACAACCACCACCTTTACAAACTACAAAACTTGGAAGGAAGAATATATTAATTTTGTCTACGTTTGAAATCAACTTCTGTATTTGTTTCTGTGTTCAATATGTGAATTAATATCCATTAAACTGAGAATACCTCTTCCCTTTTTTCCCAACCCGAAAATGCATAGTGAAGCTCTTATGATTTGTAAAGTGCAGAGAAAAATTAATATGAATAATTCTAGATTGCCATTGCAGGGATGGTTCTCTATAGTTTTATTTATTTATTTTTGGAGGGGGGTGGTTTATTGTAGCATGTGGGCCGGTTTTGACACTCACACTTCTCTTTTCTCTAGCCCTCCTTTTTTCTGATGCCGCAGTGTATTCACCCTTTTAGGCTTGGCCTATGCATCATGAATTTAGGCTTGTATACACCATTTGGATAATTATGATCTTTGACCTTATTGCTGAACTTGTGTGTGTGTAAATGTGATTATTGACAAGTATGAAATCGGTAAAAGAGGCCCCAACTTTGACCATTCTGTTTTTTAAGGCCAAGGTGGAAGAAGCTTACCAAATTATGCGCATTCTAAATTCCTATTGTTTTGCATCTAGCAACAGGATCTAGACTTCACAATTTAAAATCAATTGTGTTAAATATCTCTCACATTACTTAGAACATAGTTGGCTGCCATATTGAACATGTGAGTCCGGGATAGCCCAAGCAAGTATTTGGGCTTACATTTTAAAATAGGGGAGATCAAAAGGGTCATATCTAACCTGGATTAAAGAAAGGGTCCTCAGTAAAGATGGAAGGTTGGAAGAAGAAACTTTTAAGCCCAGGTAGGGAAGGAGGTTTTGATTATAAGACTGACATACAAGCAATACCAACTTATGCTATGTCTATAGCGAGGTTCTCGAAAAATTTTTGCTGGTCAACTTGTTCTTAAACTGCTAAATTCTGGAGGAGGAGGCAAAGGAAAGACAGGGGAATGCCCTGAAAAAAATGTGGGATTTTAATTGTAAAGGGATATTCTTTTTAACTCGTGGACTTTACATATGCTTGCTAAATCCTGCATTCTCAGATACCCCGGAGTGAATGTGCTTGCAATGGAAGGAAAGGCTTTGGGAGTTGTCATTTGTTTATTTCAACTTTCATGTCTGAGTGTAGCAGGTTAATGGGAAAATAGGAATCACCACCAAGCAAGTGGATCAACTGGCAAGCGATTGTTCTACTTAAATAGTGGTTTCGAGTTTGAGTCCTTGATACGTAACTGTATTAAAACTTGGTAGGCAGAATTTTCCCGTCTTTATGATTTTACTCAACTCGACCGAATTAGTTGATTAATTGATGAACCAGTGAAAAAATCTCAAAATAAAAATGAAAATAGAAATCACAAGGATAGGGGGAAGAAAGAGAAGAGACGAAGAGGAGAGATTGTTGGTGTGATACTTCATATCTTTTTCGTTACTACTTTATTCCAATTTATAATAGTTATCTACAATGCGAGAAAATTCAAATGATAGATAAGATAAATACAAGATAACTATTAAACGGATATAATAGATAATCTATAAGATAACTAACTTGAAATTCTATATAAACTAAATCTATCTGATGTTTGAAGCATAGGTTCAATGTTCTATTCAGCTCATCTTGTAGTCCTTAAAGATGTACAGGCACTCGATGATGCGTTTAGGCCGAATGTGGGTCTGGACCACCCTGCATGACTTGCATATTTCCAAACATAAGGTCTTCTTTATATAGATTCATGAAGGATCAAAATACAGTACCTGAGATGGGGGTTTATTTTGCTTTCTACATATTTGATATAATTTTATACGGATGTTTCAATTTCTGAGATAGCATCATTCATCACATTACTCTTGGCCCTTGCTGTCTTTTCGAGACTAGTTTCATTTGAATTAATCAAATCATGGTCTTGTATAACAAGCACTGAACTCTTAATGCCATGATCTGAACAAGTTAAGAGATCTCCAATGGGCCCCAGCTCAGCATACTCGTGACGAGAATCATTTATGTTTGTTACCATGGTTGTTGACCCAAGAAGCTGTTGTCCCTTCCCAACAATTACTAGCTCGTACTCGTTAGCCTTCCCAATTGTTAAAACCTCCTCTGTTATGTTTCTTGTGTCCTTTTCAATGTACTCCACTGTCCCAAGCCATTTTGTTTTGAAGTCGTTTACTGCAACCTCATCCAACTCCTGCTCATGACATTTAAATTTGTCAGAATGGTTTGTCTTTTGGTCATATAGACATTTGTATGTCGTTTCTAGTTTTTGGCTAAAGCAATTAAAAAAAGGGCAACCTCGTACTATATAGTGTTTTGAATTCTCAATACATCACCCACTAAAATTGAAAAACATGACTTATCTAATTGTTACATTTATATCAATTTTATTATTTCTTTATTGTTACTATCACATGAATATCAGTTATTTCCATTCCTAGTAAGGAAGTGCGTAAAAGTAGTGAAAATCTACCGCCTAACATGGATAAAACACACTAATATTAAGAAAAATTTAACTCACCTTAGTGCAATTACTCTAACCATTTATTTCTTTATTGTTAATGTCATACAATTCCCATTTATTTTTAATTTTAGTAAGGAAATATGTAAAGCGCTTTATTAAACTTAGTCATCGACTTGGTCACAGTACTAGATCAATGAATTATTGGTCACTGGTTGAACCCATTGAATCCAATTTATGTAAAGATATAACATAAATATATGTCTAGAAGTAATATGACAACTAAAGTGATGTGGCTTAGTGGTTCTTGATCGGGTCACATGCATGGCCGATTCATTGATCAAGGCTAATACATTAATGATTTGGTTCAACTGGTTGAATAGGTCATGTTGGGCTGGCTTAAATAACATCATAGACAAATCAACTAATATTCTTTGTTGGTTGAATCAATTAAGTTCAAGATTATATAGTTTAAGGGAAAATACCTTCTCTTTTTCCCAATTGTTGTCTGATGTTGATGACTTATGGTTGCCTCTCTTATCCTTACCTTCCTTGCCTGAAGAAGTGAATCTCACAAGATCCAACCTAACTGCTGGATGTTCAGCCATCCTACTACCCAACTCCAAAACCTTACGATCATCTGGTCCTCCAATGAAAATCATGCACACCCTCTTCCCATCAACACCACTACTCTCACCTCGTTCTTCACACCTACCAACCCCACGATTCACAAGCAATGCAACAGAACAATGTGCACGTTGAAGCACTCTCTGATTCACTTCCCTCCATCCATTCCCTATGTCTTCTATATTATTTGCCTCTTCATCTTCCCTTCTCCACCTTTTGTGAAACGGCAATATTATCATTGCCACACCTTTCTTTTCAGCAACATGGCATATGTCCTCGTGCATTGAAGACAACAAAGAGATTGATGTTAATTGGTGTACATTAACTAGACCTACTTGACCAAAAGCTTGAAATGCTGTGGCAATTTGTTCACGTAATGCTCCTCTTTGGAACCTGTAGAATGGAAACCCGTTCTTTCTGCTTCTTTGAACCATTAAGATTGATGATGAGCTATCAGTGAGTTCACTGAGTTGCATCACGTAGAGTTTGAGTTGAGACTCCTTTGTAGCTCGAAGTGATTCTATGAAGTTGATTAGTGAAGGCACGTTGCTAGGTCCATGGATGCATGCAAGGATTCGAAGTTTCTCTTGTAAATCTGTTAGTGGTGGTGGTCTTGGCAATAGAGCATGGCGTGTTAGGGAATTAACTGAACGAGAGGGTTTGTGTATGGCTAAAACCATTGGGGTTGTGATGAAGGTGGTGAAGATAGCCATTAAGACCAGGATTGTGAACATCTCATCGTTAAGAACCTGCTTGGCAATGTAGTGTAGTCAAAATCTCACACAAACACAAGGGAGAAAACAAATACTGTTATTAATGACATGAAATTTTCACACTCCTTGTTTCTAAATGGTTGATCAATAATAAATGAATTTTGGTGAAATCTGAATTGTTAGATATAAAAACAATTCATTAGCTTTTATTTAACAGTTATGGTTTTAGATAGTTGGTTCATACATAATGAAATTCATTAGTTAGCTAGTACTCCTACGAAGATAAGAACTCACACGTTAAAATTGAAGAAGTGGATAAATTGAGAGGGAATATGTTTCTCATGTTGTATCTCATGCAACACACAAAACAGTGGGTAAGATTTATAAGAAGAAGAAAAGATTTATAAAGAGAAGAAAAAAAAAGAAAAAAAAAAGTGATTCTAATTCACTTTTTTAAATGTGCACGAGACATATCATATAACATGAAAGACATGTTATGTAACATAAAAGACATATATCCTTAAATTAAATACACTTAGATTATTGAAGTGTTTTTAATTTAAGTAGGCTTATGTGTGAACTTAAGCAAATTTTTTTGGCTACATATACATTAAGAGTTTGATATTTTATAACTATAAAGGGAATTTATTTTTTGTTGACTTAAATTTTTTAAATAATTAGTTTTAACGTAAATAATATGTATATACCATTTAAAGTTAAACAAGACTGATCAAAGAAAAAGAGTTTTATTGTTTTTGCACAAATAAAGAAAGAGATTTATGTTATTATGTCTGAAAATAAGAGGTATCCCTAAAAGTGACAATCCATTTTTTTAATTGATAAATACGTGTACAATAATCAATTCCAAAACTTTTTGGATTCATCAATTCCAAAACTTTATGCAAAATTATGTAGCATTTCTTAGAATCAATAGACTGAACTAATTGTTACAACGAATATTCCAAAAATTAAAATAAAATAAATATTCCAAAACAGGGGAAAGGAGAAAAAGATAATTGGCGTAGATCTTATTGATTACTTTATGAGATTTTAAATGAAATCAAGATTCCATAAATTGTAAAGTAAAGCATGATGCAAAGAAAACAAAACCCATAGAAATGACAATCATTTTTTAAAACGATACATGCGTGCACAATAGTCATATCCCAAATTTTATGCGAATCTATCTTCTACAAAAACTATGCGAATCTTGTAACGTTTCTTATAACTAATAAACTGAACTAATAGTGTTTAAAGTTAATATTCCAAAAAAAGAGGAAAATGATAAAAAGTAATTAGTGCAGATCTTAGTGATCATTACTTTACGAGAATGCAAATCAATTCGAGATTCCAAAATCATTAGCATAATGTAAAAAGAGAAAAAAAATGAGGCCCTGATTAGATTTCATGGAAATTAATTTGAAAATCTCCTTTTAGTTCCATTGATGGGATTCTATTTTTACTCCAGAATATCAGGAAAGAAGTCAAATTGTTCTTTTACATATATATCTATCTTTCCTCATTCTTAATTAAGTATAATGTTTTATTACCCCTGAGCGTCTGTTTATTACTAGTGATTGAACCTAATCATATATGTTTGCGATGATGCATGCCATCCTTGCAACTGAAGCTGAGATTTTTTTCAAATATATTTTTGGGTGGATGGGGTGAGAAGTTTTAATTGTGAATAAGCCATAATTCACGATTAATTTTATAATCGACTCAAAGAGTTGAAGATTGTGTGAATATCTTGGTCGACTCGCCTCAATTGCTATCAAAGAAGTAATTAGAGTTGATATATATATATATATATATATATATATATATATATATATAAGTATAAGGGAGAGTTATATTTATAAACTTTTTATATACAAACTACATTATGTGCTCTCAGAAATACACTCGGTTAGTAATGTACGTCCGAGAGTATATAATGTTATTTGTAAAAGTTTGTAAACGGATCCTTCCATATATATATATATATATATATATATATATATATATATAAAACTAAGTTTTTTTTTTTTTTTTTTAAAAAAAGAGAATGAAAATGATACCAGGATCGGAAATAATTTCAGAAGCACATTCAAAAGCAATACAGTGAATAACGAAACATCATAATAAGAACAAGTCGTGAATATATACTGCTATCATATCAGCAATTGGCTGATAAGTTCACCACTTTAATTCGGAGCATCTATATATCCATATATATTAATATTAAACTTTAGTCGTAAAGATGAAAATGATTGTCAATGCAACAAAACAGGTTTTGTACTGGAAAAATGAGTTTGTATGTAAAGCGTAAAAATAAGTAGTAAATTAAAATTATAATATACTTCAAGTTAAATCAAGAGTAAATACATTTTTACTTGTATATTTTACAGAAAAATTCATATTTTTTTAAAGAAAAGTTTCTATCTTTCGTATATCCATTAGAAAAACAAAGTACCGTAATATTATTCTTAATAATGAGGATATCATATGTATGTGGATCAGAAAAAATAATGAAACATCTTTTATACAAAACTTCATTGGGTTTGAAGAATGGAAATATATTAATCTCAATTTATTTGTGCTAAAAAATTCTATAATATTTTAATTTTATTAATTGAATATGAGCGGTGAGGATCGAACTCATGACCACTTAATAACGCTGTCTTTAATATTATGTAAGAAATTAATTCAACCCAAAAGTTTAAGCTATTGAACGAGACAACATTAATGATTTTATATATAAATCTAACAAATATTATTACCTCTTTTGGGTGTATAATTTTTACACCATATTATTATTAACAATTAAAATCTTTTGAATTCATTAAATAATGTAACAAATAATCATTAAATAATAATATAAATTACTGAAAAATTCATAACATTAAATTCTTACTATGTTGCTCTGTTTTAAATGAAAGGAGAAGCAAAACTCACCTTCTTTTCTTTGCCAATATTGAGAACTATAAGCTCCACCAACCCTTTGGTGTTCATCAACACTCCAAGTGTTAACGATTCTCTCACTGGTATCATACACATCACTGCCACCACAAACGTTCCCAAAATCTTCCCTGCGCATGCTGTTGATATAACCAACAAAAGAAGCTCCCATTCCACCACACCCTGCAACTTAGCAACATCTGTTTTCAACCCACTTGATGCAAAGTACAAGGGAAGCAACAGAGTTGAAACAAAGTCCTCTGTTCTCCTTGTTACCCTGTTTGCAAATTCACCTCCTTTTGGTATTGTTAGCCCAAAAATGAAGGCCCCAAAAATTGAATGTATCCCTATTAGGTCTGTCACGAACCCTGATAACATTACCCCTGCAAGGGTTAAGCATATATAGGTTTCGTCTAGGACATCGTGTTCACGAGAACATTGACGAGCAATGCGGTGCATCATGGGTCGAATCAGGAACAACATGAAGGCAACAAATGCTACACCTGAAAATAAGAGAGTTAAATGATTTCCAAATATTATTATTGGCTTCATTAAATTATAAGCCTGGTTTTGATACTGCGAATTAAAATTAGCATCAGCGTGGAAGGAAACAAACGCCACATCTATATCTTTAACATATTACTTTGCCCCACAAGTCTTATAGAATTGAAGCATGAACAACATATATCCAAAAACTCATCATACCAAAAGCCTTTATAGGGATTTATTCCGTCTAGCCAAACCCAATATTCGAGCCCATACATAAGGGCCCACGAAAGACTCCATGGCCGAAAGAGGCAGATATCATCTCCCCCTTTTCCCATGCACACTCAGCCATTGTACGTTAATAATGGCTGCAATGCGTTTTGCCCAAACAAGACTAGGCTAAACATTAAATGTCAAACCCACCTATAAATATCCGTTCTCATTCACAAAAACATACAAACTGTTTCATTATTTCTATGAGCTATTACTTTGTTAATTTGGAGAGACATCGTAGCCATTAAACACCTCCCTCACCATTGTTGCACACCTCGTGGAAAGCTCTACGAGGGCCTTAATCTATACCATTGTCACTAAGAGCACCTTAGATTAATACATATCTGGTTCTCTTCATCATCGGACAACTCAAGATCAAAACATAAATATTACATAGGTCCATCACATCAAGAGTCCATTTTATTAAAAAAATAGGGACAATAAAGATGAAACTCTAAACTCTTGGATATAAAAAGCTACAATACCATATAATGCAATAAACATTCCCAAAAGCTTCAATTATTATATGAAGGTACATATATAATTTATATTATATATCTTAACAAGGATTATGTTAGATATATAGGCTTCACCAAACTAGCTATTTACACTTTTGAGAGAGTTAATTTGTGACATGTGACAAGTTATGCTTGCTTTTGTTAGAGTTAATTCGTGACATAGTATTCAAGTGATATATATATAAAGCTTTAATGTTTCTACCGTAAATGTAGATAAGCTATCTATATTTGTTTTCAAAATGAAGTCATTTTGGTTTGAAAAATTAAAAAATTATAATGAAAAAGATTATTATAATCCTGAAATTAATTATAATTATAAAAATACCTTGATTTCTACCTCAAAATAACATCATTTTGAATTCAACGTAAATAAATTATCTAGTAGAAAAAGCGATATAACCCTATATATAATCCTTGCCACTTCTAATAAAACTTAAATTCCAACACAAACTTAGTAGTTGTTCTGGACCCTTCTTGCGGGTCCCTTTGACTTCTAAAAGCAATAAAATAACATATTGATAAGTCTAAGAGATAGGATCCCTTCTCATATCACTCCTACTAAAGTTTTTCACCTACGGTAACCGTTTTTATAAATAAAGCTATATATTTTCTGTTGGTTACTTTCTTAGTTATGATTGTGCACAATGATCTGCCACCCCTTTGCATCTCTTTCATGAATCTTGCGAGTGTACAGATCAAAGATACAATTAATCACCTCCGGTCATACATTTCCTATTCTCACGGATCAGTAGTCATCGCTGTACCTTTACATAATCACTTAAGCTTTTAGTTAATTAGTTAATTACTAAACTCTGTTCTCAAAGCCGAGTTCTAATAACAAACGCCAAACCTGAAAAAAGCACCCAGATGGATGTGAGAACGCTGTTTTTGTGTCCACCACCGGTCAAAGCCACCGCGAGGGCAAGCAACACCCATGCAGCCACGTCGTTGAAGGCTGCAGCCGCCATGGCAGTTTCTCCCACTTGTGTTGTCAAGAGCTTGAGCTCCGCTAAGATGCGCGCGAGCACAGGGAAGGCAGTGATGGAGAGAGAAACACCCAAGAAAATGAAGCGCTGAAGGAAACCAACCTTGTGGTTTTCAAAGTGGATAACTTTGGGGAGCAAGAAGGTGACTCCAACGGCAAAGAGGAACGGAAGGGATATTCCGGCCACCGCGATGTTGAAAGCTCGCTTGCCGCTCCGGCGAATGGTTCGAAGGTCGAGCTCGAGACCCACTAGAAAAAGATAGAAAAGGAGGCCAATGCTTGCTACTGATTCCAGTATGGGAGTGCTCCATGAAGGGAACACTATGTGCATGAAACTTTTGTTACGACCAATAACAGAAGGTCCTAGCACAATTCCACCCTGCCATAATAATTAAACATATGTGATGTTAGAAAATGTGTAACAAAAGTGAATGAAAGTGGTAATTAATGATTTTAGAGCAATCTTATAATATTTTTCAGCTTTCACCTATGTTGTTAGGTAGCGGAAGAAAAATGCTCCTTATAAGAGCTATTATAACAAATATGCCAATTATTATGTGTTTTTTTATATTTATTATTAATTTGTAACGTTTAGCATTTTTCTATGATTTTAACTTACGATTATCTCGGCGACAACTTTGGGTTGACGAAGAGGTTTGAGGAAGAAAGCGAGGGTGCGGCTCACGAGGATGACAAGGATGGTTTGAATGATTAACAAGGGAAGAGCGTGGTTCAGAGGATTATCACCTTGCCATGCTCCATCCGAAGATGTTCTGATGTTGCTCGTATTGAGCGTGGTCATGGTTAAAAAGAGTGTTGTTTGTTGTTTGGGAATGAAAACAGAATTGACTATGTTGAAAACTTTGTGTGTGATGAACTGTTAGAGGAACAGGGATTTTATAGAGGAAGAGTGGAGAGAATTAGGGTATTTATTTATTTTTAATTTTTTTGAATAAAACACACTTATCTTCCCTGGGAAGCCTGTTTTAGCCAGAAACGGGTTAATTTTGGAAAAAAGAATTTTCTACATTCACAAGAATTTAAACTCATATACCACTTGAACTAACCCCAAAGGGAATTGGGGTCTTTTTTTCTTACTTAAGAGAATATTTTCTATGTTTAATTTTTTTTTTAATAGAACCTGTTTTTAATTTTTTTACTAATAATTAAAGGGAAAAGTATTTCTCCGGTCACTGGAGATAAAGTTATCTACAATGAGCTCAAAACGACTTCGTTTTGGGATTATAAGATTAAAAAATTATAATTATAAAGATTAATATAACCCTGTAATATATTAAAATTATAAAAATATCTTAATTTTCTTCTCAAAACGACATAGTTTTGAATTTATTGGAGATAACTTATTTTCATTTACCGAAGATATTATTTACCCATAATTAAAAATAAAGTAAAGACAAAAAACAATATGACATTTTTAGAAAGCAAAGGATAGAATCAAATTCTTAAGTGGTTGGAAGGCTGGTGCGAGAAATAGGGCGCATAATGCAGACATGTACGAATAGTTAGTGGTATCAATTCGACCAATAGTGGATCGAGTATGGTTTAAATTGACAAATTGTTGACCTAGTTTTGCTTGCTAAGGACAATTTCAGTTGTCTCTCATTGATTTGCATTTTCTTTATTTATTTATACAATTAAATTATAACAATTTAACTCTTCTAAAGTGAGCATATGTACTTTAAAAAGAAAAGTACAGAGTTATAACCATATTAATTAAAAAAAATGTACGATTAAGATTGTGTTGAAATTCACACATATAACAATTTTTTAAAATAATTATAAATATATTAAAATCTTCCTTTTCGATTTTTTAATTATGGTAATAAATTTTACACTTTTTTTTTTTTTTGAAAATATTCCAATCGGTTCATTGCTTCGCAATTAATCCGATTCGGGGCGGGTCCAGAATTAAAGCTTTAAACTCCTCCCAAAGGTGGTACTAGAGAGATTGGAACACATGCTCTCACCCCCACCTGCTTAGCTCCCATGCGTCAACTGGACTACAACTATTTGGTTACACTTTCTTTTTTAAAATGCATCTCCAACCTTAAAAGAGTTAAATTTATACTATAATTTTTTTTTATTAATGTAGATTTAATCCGATCCGAATTCCTTCTAATTTTAGAACTCGAATTGGAAAACAAACTCCATTCTATTTGAATTAATAATTATTGATGTAAAAATATTAATTTTTAATAATTTATTTATTATCTTATATAGAAAATTTAATTTGTATTCAAATAAATAAATTTTTATTTTAAAATAACATATAAATAAATTTAAAAATTAATAATTATAGTAATTATTTAGGATATTATGATATTATGTACATAGTCAGCTTTAGATTTGGTTAAATTAAAGAAGACAAGCCAAATAAAGCGAATAAAGAAAGAGGAAACGGGGCCTTAGCACCACTCTAAACTCCTCTCCCCATAATTATGGTGTATCATTGGGTTAATATCAACCTCAAGGGAAAAGTGTGCACCGATCAAATTGGTGGAGAATCAGACAAATCATCACACAGAGAAATGTGAGCATCACTAATTAGTGGAGAGTGGAGAATAATCCAGTGCAACCTTGACAGCAACTTGTTAAGGATAAAATAACATGAATTGGAATTGGAAGATTTATTTATTTATACTTTCTTAAGTGTAAGATGCATAAAGTGCGCACTAAATTATTTTTAACGGAATCATTATATTCAATTTCTGCCAAGGATAATGCTATTTCAACATTACATGTTTGCATCTCTCCATATATATGTAGGAAAAAGTGTATATGATTTTAATGGATGTAAAATTGTATTATTTTAAATGAGAGAAAGAAATAGATTATGCGAGGGAGAGAGTGGACAAAAAAAAAAAAAAGATATGGGTCACACCTCTTTGTGAGAGTGAAATGACACAACTTGTGTCATTTAAAAGGACAAATATTTATAAATTTAGTTTACCAAAAAAAAAAGAACAAACATATTTTCCATATATGTATATGTAGAGGTGGCAAAACGGGTTCGACATACCCTGCCGGCCCGCCAAATGAGACGGAACGAGCTGAGTTTTTTAAGCTTGCTCGGTCTGAATTTTTTTTAGTGTAAAATATTATTGACTCCGCGGACTGAGTTTTCTAACCCATCTTCAAAGTACTCCATCCACTTTAGCACCTCTATGTATGTGTCTGGTCAATTAGGGGTGTAAGGCCTATTACGTGCCTATATGAGGTGAGGTCGATCCTCGCCTAAATAATGAAACAAAGCATAACCGTGATTAGAAAAAACCTATTTAACAAATATAGCATAAAAATCTTATGGACGACCTGTTTAATGCCCCTTTTTTTTTTTTACATTTTCTTCTCCTTATAAATAGAAGTAAGGTCAAATAGGTTTTTATAAAAGTTCTTATAATAAAAATAATTTTTTTATAATAAAGAAAAAAAGTTAAAAGCTTATAGGAAAAGTTTTTTTTTTTTAAATCGTATCAGCTTTTTTTGAAATATGTGCTTTTTTTAAAATGAACTATTTTTAAGTAACTTTTAATCTAAAATTTTTACAATTATCAAACAGCTTCTAACTTTAATTTTAAAGCTCTTTTTTAGCTTTAGCCAGTGTTTTAAAACTCGGTCCGATTATCGACTTGATCAAGGTACTGTGTTATTGCGTCATTGGTTCAACTGATGATGGGACACTAGTTCAAGTAATTTAATTAAATTTATATTAAATTATATAAAATATATTATAAGGTACATTTTTACCAAGAAGTGAGAGTAGTCTAGTAGTAAGTGGTAACACAAATCATTAATATAGGTTGGGTTCGATTCCCAACTACTATAAAAAATGAAATATTTAGTCCTAAATTTATGTTAAATTGCATAATAAATATATTATAAGGTGTATTTTGATCAACAATTGAGGGTAGCCTAGTAGTAAGTGATAACACTACTCACTCTCATAGGCCGGGTTCAATTTCCAGCCATGACAAAAAGTGGAATTTTTGTCCAATTTTTAAATACCGGTTTAAGGAGAAAACAATAGGAAAAAACTTGACTTGCCAGGTTCCATTTGACCCGTGAGTCATCGAGACTCGGTCGATTCAACCAGTTGAAATCGGTTCAACTACATGATCGATCCAATGGCCAGTTCGAACCAGTGCCCTCACCAGGTTGCTGAAACCTGGGTCGAAGTGTCGGTCTGATCCGAGTTTTAAAACATTGACTTTAGCTTAAACTTAGCTTAAAAAAGAGAGGTGCCAAACAGGTTCTTATTAATTTTCAAATAAAATAATTCTCATTTTTTCTACATATTACCTTCTCAAAATATTTCTCGTTGGTGTTTTTCGGTCGCATTTGACCTCTTATATTTTTTGATGGTTATGAAAATTTTGTTTTTAGATATGATCTTAATTTGATGTCACTTATAACAGGTCCGATTTGCAACCAATGGCAATCGCAAAGCCAGCAAAAAATGTTAGCTCGTGCCAAACATCCGGCCCAAAATTTTTTTAGCCTTTGCCATCCTTTTATTTGTTTTGCATAGTTGCCAAATTTTAGTCTCTATCCATGCCAAATTCTAAAATGTTTGAAAACTAGTTAGTGCCCCACTGTGGCTCCACCACTGACCAATGGCCTAAGTTTACAGATGCATCAATTGCAATTGTTTATGTTGGATTTTTAATATTACATGATAGTAATATTAAAAATTTTCAAACTATATTTTTATTTTTATTTTTAAAAATTGTAATATATTGATAAAATATATCTTTTTCTCTAGAAATATCACACATGATAATTTTTTTCATGTGACATGTATATTATTGGATAAGTGACTTTTTAATACGGATGCTAAGAGAAAATAAATAAGTGTTATTCTACTCTTTAAAACTTTTTCCATAGGTGGATCTTGAGCATAGGCTTAATAAGACTTGTAGGATAGGCCAAACCTTCCAATATTTTAAAAATAAGTGAGATTAAATTTATAATTTAGCCTTCGTTAGGCTAACACGTCATATCCGACTTGAAGTATTCTATATAAACATGACTATTTTAGCCAAAATCTAGTACATTCACACTCGTTGGCACAAGTTTTCTTATACAACCAACAACTAAACATAATTTAAAAGTGGGCAATGCTTTTCTCATTTCACGGGAGAAAAGATTTGGTTCTTGTCGAGACAAAAAAAGTGGGCCATTGCTTTTTTTTTTTTAAAAGGTTGTCAAGGAATTTGATGTCTCTGCAGGAATCAAATGTTTTCTCTGTAAAATAAGAAAAGCATTTCCCATTAAAATAAGCATTTGCTTTCGTATTCAAACGCAACTGAAATGACACATGCCACTCTAATTCCATGGGTGAAACTCGGGCTTTTTCACCCTTTTGCCCCTAATTAATTATTTAATAATCATTTTTCCCCTTATTGTAAACTATCTACCAATCTGTCCCTCTTTAATCTATTAAATTGAAGATTTAATCGATTAAATGTTCAAATGAAGATTTAATCGATTAAATCTTCCTCTTTATCAGAAGAACAACCTTATGCATGGGAGATTTAATCGATTAAATAGAGAGATTTAATCGACTAAATCTTCAAGTCTACGATTTCTGCATATTTTGACCATTTAATCGATTAAATTTTTGGCTTAATCGATTAAAGAGGGACAGATTGGTAGATAGTTCTGAATAAGGGGCAAAATAGTTATTAAATAATTAATGAGGGGCAAAAGGGTGAAAAAGCCATGAAACTCATGTCATTATATTTGATCAAATTATATTATTTTGATAAATTTAGTGGTTCCCTCTACTGCATGATCAAACTTGATCAAACTATATTACTTTATTAAATAATTTTCAAACTATATTTTGATTTTTTTTTAAAAAATTGTAATACATTGATAAAATATATCTTTTTGTCTAGGAAAATCACGCATGATGATTTTTTTTCATGTGACATGTATATTATTGGATAAGTGACTTCTTAATAGGGATGCTAAGGGCATGTTTGGTACATAGTATAGGATAAGGCCTGATAGTATAAGACATGATTGTATAAGACTTCACTAAATTTTAATACTATCCAGCGTTTGAAATGATATTGTATAAGATAATATCATCCAATGTTTTGTAATACACCGTATAATACTAGATAGATTAAAAATAAATATTTTTGTCAAAAATACCTTTTAATAATGAATTTACATAATTCTTCCAAATATATCAGATGATATTAACTTTTATATAAAAATGTTGATCAGTGTGTCCAAAAAATATATTATTTTTTATAAAAATAAAAATCTCCAATATTTCAAAAAATTATATATTGAAAATTTATTTTTTATTTTAATATACTAATATTAAAATAATATATTAATTCTTGAGAATTGCATTGGTTAATACATCAATCTCTTATCAGGCCTAATCATATTCTCCTAGGCATGATTAAGTTATACATCATTTTGATGTATAAAAGAATCTTGTTATATAAATTTATACTATACGATAGTCACACAAAACAACTAAAAATGTCGGAATGTATAATATAAGCTTGTACTATCAAGTCTTATACATCACACCAAATAGTCTTAACAGAAAAATAAATAGGTGTTATTGTACTCTCTAAAGCTTTTTCCTTAGGTGGATCTTGAACATTGGTTGGTCTAAAGAAAGAGAAATATATCAATCAAGGAACGCAAGAACTTAACTAAGACTATTAATCTTTTATCTTATTAGATTTTGTTCAAATAAGACTCGCATTTTATTTTTATTGAAATTCAATGCTTAGGTATACTCCAATACAAGTCTATATGATATGTAAGTAAGAGAGATCGCATTTTATTTTGATTCAAACTATTTTGTCCTTTAAACCAATTAACCCAAGTCAAATTACATGTGTTTACAAGATGAACATATCACAACTTCAGAAGTGGAATTTATGCAATCAACCAAAAGAAATGTACTCGGGTAAAATATTTAATTTACTCGGGTAAAGGAAAAAAAAAAAATTGACGGGTGATTGTTAAAACTTACTAGCTTAATTCAGGACAGACTTATTGCATGAGCAGGTATAAACTAAAACTACCAGAACAAAAGCACTAACTAGCAGCAAGTTGACATGAATAGAGTAAACTTAAATATAATTGACAGAACCAAAATTTTGTACAAGCTTATTTAGCACTCCCTCTAGAAAACAATTATACAACTACTGTAAGTGTGTTTCAATATGATTCTGATGTTGCTGCAGTGTCAAATGTTGATCACAGCAGAAAAACAAAACAATGCAGAACAGTGCAACAAGTAGTCCTTGTCAATTTCAGTATGGAATAGAAAGTTCTATCAGTAGGTTCTCCAAGATCAAATTTTATTCCAACAATAGGATCTTAAGATAAACTGAAATGGATTTCAAATTTAAAGCTCAATCACGGATTAGGTGTAACAAGTTCAGGATAAGTTCAAAGCCAGTTTATCAAGGAGCAACCGAAGCTGGACAGTACTCAATATTTAACCAAACTCACTGAAGTACCAAGCTAAGCTGATCTATCAGGCAGATAAGTATCAATGGTTTGGAATCGGAATTTTTTAAGTACTATATACTGAATTCGGTACTTCCATTTTCTAAAAGGAAAATTGTTTATTCTATTTAAACCAACATTTTACCTTTATTTCTCTCTAAATCTCTATTTTTTTTAGGAGGGATGAACCTACTACATAACTAAGCGCCCAAAATTTGTCCTTTGGAATCCCGGAAATTTCTTCAGTATTATGGAAGACCAAATTTGGTACTCCATTTTTATTAAAAAGAATTTTTTTTTCTATTTTAACCCATATATTTTTTATATAATTCTTTTTAAATCCCAATTTTTTTTTTCCTTTTAATATAAATATACCTATATCTGTTGCACAAAAAATTCTCTTGGAATCCGAGAGAAATATCTAATATACTATTGTCCCACCATTTGTTTCTTTGGTGCTATCAGTCAATAGAAATTCATGAATGGCTGTGATATTTGTATACATAGGAGAGAGAAATATTCTTTTATCCAAATGTCAGTTGCACAATGAAAGAGTTACCTACTACAATTGTATGAAAGGAATAAATTTTTTGTGCTACTGTTGCACCAAGATTTAGTACATTTTATCAATGAGAGTATTACACATGATAGAGATAATAAAAATATTTAACAAAAAAAAAAAATTTAACTGACATATAATATTTCTATTAACCGTACAACAAAAATTTATTCGTATCGAATATCGAAGTTGTTCTCGAATCCGAGGATGTTGTCTCAATACAATGAATATGCTAGCGTGTAAATTTTAGATGAGTTCTTTTTTTCCTTGTGTTTGTGAATAATTCTCGGTTACAGTGCTTTGATAGGGTATACAATGATCCATTAAATGCACTTGCGGTTTTATAATCATGAAACAATTTAAATATTAAAATAATTATTCTACCTACTTGACAAGTCTCGATGGTTTAGTTGAAATGTATAGGTAAACACAATTGCAAGTGAATTGGTTGAGGAGGATAATATTTGTAAAGAATTAATTTAATCTAAAAAATTTAAGTTGTTAAATAAAATTATATTGATTTTACATTTTTAACATGTTCTCTCCCAAGAGTCATTAGTCTTGAACGATAGATAATGCGTTAGATTTAGTTTATATATGTTAAAAAATTACATAAGACTTGATTATTTATTAATTAAATAAGAGCAATGAGAATTAAATACGTGACTTCGAAACTTTGATACTATATAAAAAATATTTTAATTCAAAAACTTAAGTTATTAGCTAGATAATGTTACATTAATAATTTTATATTTTATAATAGTACTAAAAGTAATTTTGTTTTGTTTTGTTTTTACCTATAGCATTTCTTATCTTGCTTTTTCTTGTTGACTATAGATCTGATAGACTTCCATATATTTACGTAAATTATTATGTTCAATGTCATTTTCTTTAATTTTTAATTCATTTTTTATACTTTATTTATTGTTTTAATCATTCAGTTTTCGACGTTTTCTAACTTTTTTTTATAGTTAAAACAAAATATAAAAAAAAAACAAAAAAAAAGTATCTTCTTCAAATTTTTTCGTTCAGTGTTACTTTAATTATTTTCTTCTAATAAATCAATTCGTCATTTATTTATTTCATAAATAATTCGGTTCTAAATTTTTATTTTACTTGTTTATTTTGTTTGTTCATGTTTAAATTAATTTATTAATTTCTTGTGTAAGTTAGAATTTAGTCTTTAATCTGTTTACTTTTATAATTATTTAATTAAATGGATAAAATCGATCCTCCCTAATATTATTTTGAAAGATATTTTAAACCTTAATCATAAATATGTTCCAAACAGAATTGATATGTTAAGCTATGTAGCATCGATACGACACGCGACACGACACGACACGACACTCCGACACGTCAATCTTAAAATATTATGGATTTCGACACGTTGGGACACGTTTTAATATTAAATAATATTTTTAATTTATATAGTGTATATTTCATTTAATATTTAATAATTTAACAAAAAAATGAAACTGAATTAATAATACCCATCAATACGTTATAAAGATGGAAGCTTTAATCAAAAAAATAAGAACTGGGACGAGAGAGATATAACATCAGATAGAGAGATCAAATCATATTAGAGAGAGAGATCAGAGAGAAGAAGATACAACAAGAGCGTGATAGGAATTAATAACAATGATGCTGAGATGATCTCTTATCTACTTAAGGGAAAAAAAGACAAAAAGATAAAATTGATATGATCAGGTGAAAGCTTTATTAATATATTTTAACTTTTAAAAAAAAAATTTAAAAAAAATTACGAAAATGCCATTTGACCGTGTCAGATACGGTCAAATTCGCGTGTCGGAATGGTCAACGTGTCGAAAAAAGTCAACCGCGTGTCCGACACCGTGTCGGAGCATGTCGCCGTGTTGGACCCGACTCTTCTTATTTTTACAAGTGTCTGTGCTTCCTTGGTGTTAAGAATATCATCCAAAAAATTAAATGGGTACAATAAAATTCACCTAATCAATTTAAAGTAACCGTTTTAGGATGGATGTGTTAAGGTTCGGTGGGGTTAATTCTCTATCTTTCCTCGCGCGGATTTTGGGACATTCGCTATTTTGTCACGTTGGACAAAAAAATTACCAACTGTTATGTCAACAGTAAATTTTGTCAAAATGTCACGCGGCATAATTTGCTACACAGTGTAGCGAATTATGCATGGTAATTCGCTACACAGTGTAGCGAAATATGTCACATCAGAATGCAAAAAACCAAAAATGCCACATGTCAAATTTTGAGAAATTCGCTGCAAAGGGTAGCGAATTTATCAAAATTTGACATGTGGCATTTTTTGTTCTGACGTGACATATTTCGCTATACTGTGTAGCGAATTACTTGCATGCATAATTCGCTACACTGTGTAGCGAATTATGCCGCGTGACATTTTGGCAAAATTTACTGTTGACGTGTCTGGTAATTTTTTGTCCAAACATGACAAAATGGTGATTGTTCCGCGAATTTCCGGGTCTCATTTGACTCAAGACAAGTTTGCAAAAAGTCAAAAAAAGATTTTTCAATTTTCCTGATAAAATTTGATCGCCGGCTACATTGACAAACAATTCAAGATTCACCCTCAAATGATCATTTTTCTGCCCGGAAGGGGGACAACTAAACACCCAACACGTTTTGAGGAGACTTTTGGTCGTTAATCCTATGTTTTTCTCCACACGCTTAGCTGTCCATCCCTTATTATTGCTTTACTTATCTCATATTGACTTGACTTGCTTGCATCCATCCCTCTGCCATTGAATCATGTTTTACGAACCATAATCTGCAACATTGGCATCCATGGTTGTGCTCTCAAAAAGTAACACATCCATGTCTCTCTATAAGATTTTCTTCTTCTTTATCCTTGTTACGTTCCTCAGTTTTTCAACTAGTGATGCACAGGAAAGCCCTTTTGTATACCGATTTTGCTCTCCTAACGGAACAACCGCCAATAGCGCCTTTCAATTCGAGCTCAGGACACTCCTCTCTTCCTTATCATCTAACGCCAAGGGTGACACCCAATTCTATAATACAACGGTGACGGTCAATAACTCATCTGACTCAGTCTATGGACTGTTCATGTGCAGGGGTGACACCCCCTCTCAGCTTTGTCAACAATGCATCCTGAATGCAACAGAGCGACTATCCTCGGATTGCTCCTTGTCCGAACAAGCTGTGATTTGGTACGAGGAGTGCATGGTTCGGTATTCCAACCGCTCCTTTTTCTCCACCGTGGACACTAGTCCCAGTCTTTACATGTGGAGCACCGCCAATATCACCAGCCCGGAAACGTTCATGCCTTTATTGTCTTCCACGGTGAATGAAACTTCATATGAAGCAGCCAATCATCCTATAGGTAAGAAAAAGTATGCCACAAAGAATGTATTAATCTCTGGATTTCAGTCTCTTTACTGTCTAGCACAGTGTACACCGGACCTGTCACCTCAGGATTGCAGAACCTGTCTCAGTGAAGTGATAGGAGAACTTCCAATGTGCTGTGAAGGAAAGCAGGGAGGGAGAGTTTTAAATCCAAGCTGTAATATTAGGTATCAATTGTACCCTTTTTATCGCACTTCACCAACGCCTGATGCTCCAGCGTTCGTTCCTGCAACAAATACTTTGGAAGCAGATTCAAGATTCACAGAAAATCCTATTTATCTCTCCCACAATTGCTCGAGTAATGAAACTGCCGACAGCGATTTCCAGGCAGACCTCGATATCCTCCTCTCTTACTTATCTTCCAACGCCACCAATGGCAAATTGTTCCTTAGTGTGGCCACCGAGACTGTATATGGCCTCTTCATGTGCCGAGGTGACGTGCCCTCTAGCCTATGTGGACAATGCGTATTAAACGCATCCAATCAAATACTCTCAGAGTGCCACTTGGTCAAAGAGGCTATAATTTGGTACAGCCAATGCTTGCTTCGCTATTCCTCTCGCTATTTCTTCTCCAAAGTAGACACAAGTCCTCAATTTTTCAAGTTGAATATCACAAGTGCCTCCAGTTCCATCCCAGAGCAAGACTACTTCGCTTCAACATTATCAAATATGTTAGCTACACTGGCGAACGCTACGGGGGACAGTGTTGAGAGATACCTGACAAAATCAGTAAAACTGAATGACTTTCAAACGCTTTATAGTCTGGCTCAATGTACACCGGATTTATCAAGTGCTGATTGCGGAGGGTGTCTGGGAGATGTGATTGGAACAGCGATTCCATGGTCTCGTTTGGGAAGCGTAGGTGGAAGAGTTCTGTATCCTAGCTGCAATCTCAGGTTTGAATTGCTCCAATTTTATATGGGCGGTGACCAAGCTCAGTCACCCACTCCAGGTAATAGTCCTTGAGAATATAGTAATATTTTGCTTTTTCAAAGACTTTTCACCATGCTGATGTAAAAAAGGCAAGTTTTTATTTGATTGATTCAAAATCAAAATATTTTATTAAGATAATTTTTTTTTTTTTGAACACAACACCGTACACGACATAGACACAACACCCTACACTACACACACTCCTAACACACACACCCCTGGTTATTAAAATAATATTTTAAAACAAACACAAGGGATTATATTTAATTTCTTAATTAAAAAAAAAATCAAATTGGTTTGATTTGTATGAGTGGTTTTACTGTTATTTTTTATTATTGATGAATTAAATTAACTTTTCTCATCCTTAATTTTTAAGAATTTGATTCAACTCAATATTTCAAAAAGAAAAATATATCATTCACAATTCAATCCATTTGATTGATTCAAACGTCACTAAATTGGATAAGATAATAAGTATATATAAATTTAAATAAGATAAATTATATATAATTATCCATATATCAATAAAATATAGATAATTATTAATTTTTGTAGTAATAGTTAAACTTTATTACATTTTTAATTATATTATATTATAATAAAAATTTTACACTAATAATATGTTAAAATTAAATTTTTTAATTTTCATATAACTATAAAAAAAAATCGTTATTTATATTACCAGCTCAAGATAGTGACAACTACTCGTGTGTTGTGAGGTAATAGATTTTTAATGAGTTATTTAATATGACTGTATCATGTGAGATACTTTGAATTGTTGAGATGATATAGAAATAAGAAAAAATATATTAGAATAGGGAGTAAGAAAAATACTTGATTTGACCATGAGAGATTATGACACGGCGATATTCAATTAGGATTCATTTACTCCTAATCAGAATATATGTCTTTAGTAAATTTTGTCTTCATAGAAAGTTTGTCAACTTAACTGTATCTTTTAGGTATAGTTATTTATTTTTGTATATGTTTTTATTAATTTATAAATAAAAGATATTGTTAAAATTTAGAATGATCGAGCAAATTGATGTTGTTTTTTATTCCACCGTAAAATTTAGAATGGTTAAGCAAATCCGTGTGGTTTGATTATTCATGTTGTTATCAACATATCATGACTTGCCATAAACTATACTACTCAACGTGAGTAAGATGTGTGTTGATTGTTTTGTGCAGAAAAAATAAAGGGCCGGTGGCGAACAATTATCTTGATTGTAGTGCCCATACTTTTTTCGGTGTTGTTCTTCTTGTTTTGCTGCTATGTGCTAAAGAGAAAAGCAAGGAAGAGCCATAAGACTATTCTTAGAGAAAATTGTATGTATTACAACTTTTTTTTTAAACCTATGCTTCTTAAGCCTCAAGAATTGTGACAACTTAGATTAACAATTAAATCATGTTTGATTTAGTTGGTCATGAAAGTGCCACTCTGGAGCAGTTGCAATTCGATTTGGCTGTGATTGAAGCAGCAACCAACAACTTTTCAGAAGAGAATATGATTGGCAAAGGTGGATTTGGAGAAGTTTACAAGGTTAGAAAATGTTATAAAATTCGTTTTTATATTCTTATTTTCACTAAAATAATAGTTTATACTTTTAGGGCATTCTTCTTGATGGACGACAAATAGCTGTAAAGAGACTCTCAAGAAGTTCTAAGCAAGGTGTTAATGAGTTTAAGAATGAAGCTTTATTGATAGCGAAGCTTCAACATAGAAATATAGTGGAATTCATTGGCTTTTGTGTTGATGAAAAAGAGAAAATGCTTATTTACGAATATGTGCCCAACAAGAGTCTTGATTACTTTTTATTTGGTTTGACACTTTTCACCTTAAACTCTTCAATTCATTATTATTTAGATTCATGCATTATGTATATGTGCTTTTATATGAACTTGATGCAATCCAATTTACTTATTACAAAACATGTTTAACTCTTACATGTTTCACCTAACCAATTTTGTAGATTCTCAGCGGCAAAAGTTGTTAAGCTGGTTTGAATGTTATAATATTGTACGAGGAGTTGCTCGAGGAATTCATTATTTACATGAACATTCTCGACTCAAAGTTATACATCGTGACCTAAAACCTAGTAATGTTCTATTGGATGACAATATGATTCCAAAAATTTCTGATTTTGGTTTGGCTAGAATTGTTGAAATAAATGAAGACCATGGAAGTACAAATAGAATTATCGGAACTTAGTAAGTTTTGATATTGTTCATCCACTTCCTTTCCTTTCTCACCTCTTCATAAGGTATGTTTTAACAAAATTTATTGATTTTTTCTTTTATTTTGTAGTGGTTATATGTCTCCAGAATATGCAATGCTTGGACAGTTTTCTGAGAAATCAGATGTTTTTAGTTTTGGAGTCATGGTTTTAGAGATTATTACTGGAAAAAAGAATGTAGGTTCATATGAATCACACCGTGTTGCTGGTGGCCTCTTGAGTTATGTGAGTATAATAATCAAACCATTAGCCATATATCCAACGTGCATTAGGTTGATTCAAACACAATGGTATGTAATGATTTTGTTATTTTATTTGCCAAATTGTTACAGGTTTGGAGACAATGGAAGGATCAAACACTTTTAAATATATTGGACCCATATATTAAGGAAAATTATTCTGAAATTGAAGTCGTTAAGTGCATTCAAATTGGTTTATTATGTGTTCAACATGACCCTAATGCTAGACCTACAATGGCAACAGTTGTTTCATATCTTGGCAGTGCTTTTATTGAATTGCCAACTCCACAAGAACCTGCATTTTTGCTGCACAATGAAATGGTTCCAAAATCATCAGATGAATCATGTTCCAGTCAATCTATCAACAATCCCACACCATTCTCTATCAATGAAATGTCTGTAACTGAATTTCTTCCTCGATAGTAAGTTAATTTTACTTTCGATACTATTATCTACTAATATTTTTATTGTAGGGCAAATAAATCTCACATGGAACTTTTATTGGTAGATATTGAATTGTGAGCTCTTTTTTCATTTTATTCATTAATCTTATAGGAGCACTATTGTTATGTTCTAGGCGTGAATTTCAAACAAAAGTAGCAAGGATATTTTTCTATCATCGTAGTATGTAAACAAAGTTATCAATACCAAAATGATGTCGTTTTGAGAATAAATGCAGATAGCTTATCTGCATTAACTGCATGAATATTTTTCCCATAATAATATACAATATTTATATGTTCCATATTAAAAAAGGTAAAGAGATTTGTCCTTTTAAAGGATACAAGTTGTGTCATTTTAGTTTTTAATACTATGTATTACAAGTAGTATATAGTTATAATATGAATTTTTTTTCTCTCCACATCAGCTAAAGTGACTGAAGAGAGAGAAAAAAGAGAGTAACTTTTCATATTATAACTATATACTATCCATAGTATATATTGTTAAAAATTAAAAAGACACAACTCGTGACAAATGTTAAACCCATTAAAAAAATATGCAAATAAATTAAAGCTGGATACGAAAAGTTATCTTTTAGTATTTGATAATGAAAAACTTACGTATTAAAAAAATAACTTAGGGGGCGTTTGGTTGAGGAGAAATTTTTTGAATACTAGAGAAATGTAATTGATAGGAAAATGGTTGGAAAGTGAGTTTGGTAAGAAAATGTAAAAAAAGTTGTTAGGTTAGAAAAAAATTTATCGGGCAAATTAGGTAAGATTTATAAAGTCTATGTTTGGTTTGAGGTAAAATATAGATGGGGAAATAACCTCAAATTACAAAATAACCCTTGTAGCAAACCATATTGTCTAATAGAAAAGGGTATTTTTGACATCCACATGTGTCCTCTTTCTCCCATTAGCCTAGTGTAACACCCCGTGTTAACCCGGTTTGTTAACATGTCATCGTATTAAGCCACGCTTAATTTAAAAATGCGGAATATCTTTTTCTTTTCAATTATGACGTCATTATTCATTACCAATTTGATTACTTAAATCATTTTCCAAAACATCGCCTGTATGTAAATTGCAAAGACAACTAACTGAAATACCTCAATATATAAATAACATAACTTTGTCTCTAGTCACGGACTACAACATATAGACCGGACAAACTGATAGTTTATACAACTCAAACTGAAAAGTGCTAACATCCAAGCGGCATGGACAAACCCCATGCTTACCAAACAAGACAACAAGTCCAACAAGAGTCTCAACTCAAACATCATAATAATGGCAGAAAACATAAACAACATCCAATATCCAGTCATGTCAACATACAACATATATAATCAACTAAGCTTCGGCCTCCTGCCGCTAAAGGCATCAGCCCCCAAGTTACCTGAACCTGAAATAAGCGTCCCCAAACGTGGGGTGAGATATCTAAACAAGAAATCTCAGTAAGGCAAGGGGTCCTCTAGGATCTTTCACCCCAAGCTCACTTACATGTGCAATATAAGTTCCAAAAGCATTTAAACATTATAAGTTCCAAAACAGTGCAATGCAGCAGATAATCATGTCATGTGTGTTATAACTATTCTACTGATCAGAGAAGTGCAGGAATACGTCTATTACCCACACAGTACCAGCCCATGCTGTACCCGCCCCCAGGACCACCCCATGGCTTCCTGGCTAGACGAAACACCACATACATACCATAAGCATTTTGCACTTAACAGCTCCATAGCATTTCAATAAAACAGTACATGAAAACACATCATGCATATAACCATCCCCCCATGGGACATGGTGGAACAAACAATGGCTAAGCCGAGGACACGAAAGCTTACCTTCCAAGCTAGCTATTCAAGCCAAGAGTCCACACAAGCTCAAGGTCCACACACAGCACAATCACAATCTGTTAGGACCAATAACAACATAAAAAATTATACTCTACAAGCATATGATAAAAAGACAACGCCTTTCCTTTGCGTTCTAAGTCTTAAGGCTTCTCACAAAGCCACAATCCCTTAATCCCTTGATTCTGACTTAACTTAATTATTACAGAAGTTCAACTTCCACAATCTAGGGTCCACAAACCCATAACCCAGTTCTGTATGAACAATACCGTTACTGTTCCTCGAAAACCCAGAATATCCGGATATTTGTCGGGGGCATATCCGGATATCTGTCTGGCAATATCCGGATATCAATATCTGGATATTCAGAACCCCATATCTGGATATCAATATCCGGATATTCATATCCGGATATCAATATCCAGATATTTCCAACCCAATATCCGGATATTTCGCGGCAGAACCCAGATTCTGCATTTTCGCGAGATATCTTTCCCAAGTGTTGAGATATATAGTCCCACATTGGTTGTATGTCCAACTAATGTGGAGTTTATAAGGCCTTAGGCACTCCCACCCTTTGATCTAGCTTTTGGGGTGGTGTATCCCAAGGTTCTTTACATGGTATCAGAGCCTCGCCGCCCTCCACTTTCTCTTGTGGACTTTCTTAGCACAGGTAGGCTGAGCCCGTTGCATCGTCCACTCTTCAAGCCCAATGGACTCTTGTGTGAGGGGGCGTGTTGAGATATATAGTCTCACATTGGTTGTATGTGCAACTAATGTGGAGTTTATAAGGCCTTGGACACTCCCACCCTTTGAGCTAGCTTTTGGGGTGGTGTATCCCAAGGTTCTTAACATGGCATCAGAGTCGTTCGATCCTTGCCGCCCCTCCACTTTCTTTCAAGTGGAATTTCTTTGTTCGCACAGGTAGGTGGGCCTGTGCATTGTCCACTCTTCAAGCCCAGTGGGCTCTCGTGTGAGGGGGCGTGTTGAGATATATAGTCCCTCATTGGTTATATGTCCAACTAATGTGGAGTTTATAAGGCCTTAGGCACTCCCACCCTTTGAGCTACTTAGGCACTCCCACCCTTTGAGCTAGCTTTTGGGGTGGTGTATCCCAAGGTTCTTTACACCAAGGATCCATTTTTACCGATTTCAGAAGCTAACATATGCATTTCTAGGTGTGTTTAAGCTTACCCAACCCCAAGTTATTAACTTTAATTCATTACATGCATCAAGGTTCCACTTTTAACCATATAACTCAAGAACAAGAGTGATGATCATACCACAAGCTCAAAATAGAGGTGGATGATGCTCTTGGAGCTCTTCACACTGCCTCTACAGTTCTGACTTTTAAGGCACACGAAAATACCACTCAAGCAAGGATCTTTCTTCACAAAGTTTGCTTCTTGGAGCTCCAACAACCAAAGGAACCACTTTCACACCAACCAACTCAGAAACTTCCCAACACACACAGCCCTCACAACTCAGAAAAAGACACCCTTTACACTCTCCAATGCTCACACCCAAGTGTTTACTTGATCAAGAGGAGAAACAATGATCAAAGGTGGTGTCTTTGGTGAGAAATGAAGAAGGAATGGAGTGACAAGGTGGCTGGTCACAAGGCTTCAGAAATCCTACGTAGAAGGCACAACATGGCCAAGGATTTTGGGCCAAAAGTCATATTTATAGCCGGTTTAAACTTAATCGCACTGTATTAGCGCTAATTGCTACGCTTAGAAATTCAATCCCAAACTTAGGATTCTGAACCTACTCATTTTTCTAAGATTTATCATATTTTTATTTTATTTTTCGCAGCATCTTTCCGATACGCGCTTTTCCATAACCAGTATCAGTTCTGGCACCATTTCTCATTATTTTAACTTGAAACTCGTTTTACAAGTCCTACATATTATTCTAAGAATATTCATGCACTTATTATAATTTTCCAGGATACTTCGTCGGTACGCATTTATACCGAGTAGCAGAACCGGTATCTGCACTTTTCGTCAGAAAATTGACTTTCAACATTATTACTCACTTACTATAATTATATAAGCCTCATAATAATTATTAGGGTATAAGCCTCATAATAATTATTAAGGTCAATTATGGAATTATTTCCTAATTCTCGCATTTATTTAATTATTTTCCTTAATTAACGGTGCAGGTTCTTACACCTAGACAACTTGAAAATACCACCTTGGAAGAGGTATTTTCAACAGTATTTTTTCCCCCAATTTTTCATTAAGTTATATTATCTATCTTTAGTAGATACCACAACTCGATGCAGATAATTATGAATGCTATTGTGAGTTCTATGTACATTTTTATTTTAAACTTGTGTCTCTTACACCTACAAGGCTACCACTAATTGTTTCTGCTGATAATTATGCCACTTCTCATGATTTTTTGTTGTCGTTGATTGCTTAGTTGCATGCTTCACTGGGAAACCAAAAATACCACTTACAAAGTGGTATTTCTAAATAGTAATTTTCAACATAATTTTCACACAATTAGCAAATCATGGGCAACTGATTTTAGTGGGCATATTTCTTTAAAATTTGTACCAAACATGGTATAACACAATACCCACTCTCACTTCCCCATCCATCTCAAAAAAAATTTCCTACCAAACACCACCTTAGGGTTCAGTGGATGTCCTTTAAAAGGATATAAGTTTGTGTTCTTTCAGGGACTTACACAAAGTCTTACCGATAAAACTTTATATAAATCAAAAAAATTATTATTTTTTCACTTTACATATCAGCGATTAGGGGTGTTAACAGGCCGAACGGAGCCGAACTTTGGTCTTAAAAGGCTAAGCCTGTTTTTAAATGTGTCAAACTGACCAAGTCTGTTACATGTTATGAATATAACTATCGGCCTGTGGCTTGTCTTATTTACAAAAAATAAAAGCCTGCTTTAGCCTGTTTAAAAAAAATAAGACAACAAAAATTTATCCAAACAGAATATAAAATCAACAACACTAGTAATTCCATAAATATTCATAAATTCAATGTATATCCAAATAACATAATATAGAACAAAATCATTCAAAAAGTCTGTTTAACCAGTAAAATGAGATGAAATGGATTGAGGAGAAAGAGAGGGCTATTACAAAAATATAAAAAAATAATATACTAGGCTAGCCTGTGAGGCTCTAAGGCCGAGTTTTTGAATTGGAGCCTGAGGCCTTTTTATTAAACGAGCTTTTATACAAGTTCAAGCCTGGTGCTAACAACCAATTTTAGATATATAAGCTCAGGCCTTTACGAGCTGAGCCAAAGGCCCCTGGTTCGTTTAGCACCCCTATCAGCGATGTAACTGTGGAGAGGGAAAAAAAGCAATTTTTCAAAAGGACACAAGCTTGTGTCCTTTAAAAAGATACTTCTTTTCCTAATAACTTATTAGCATTCTCTCTTATTATTACACTATTAAAAAATTAACTGTATTAAATTATGTGTTAACTTAATAATCCTATAAACTAATAATAAAAAATAAATTTATATACATAAGTCATATTTTATATTCATGACTTGACTAAAAAAGTAATAGAAAAGAAACTCCAAACAAATTGTGAATAAAACCGATTCGCTATATTTAGAATACAAGTATCTAAATTTAGCAATATATAGAATACAAATATCTTAAATTTAGAATATATGAGGCTGTGATATCATGCAACTTAAGGCTTTGATCACAGTAGTATATGTATTCAAGTATACTTATAGCAATGCTACTAGCGGTGATAAAGGGTAACACTGGCAAATTTTACGAAAAATCAAACCTTTAATTTTCTTAGAAGTGAGTAAAATATGTACTAGTAATATAGTAATAATACCAGAAGAAAAATATTGATATCGATACTCCCATGTGGGAGAAAAATAAGTTCCAAAACATAAACTTCGATTCATCCTTTGCCATGGATTTAAATTAAACCGTAATATTGAACTTCTGCCATTGTGGGATCGGTTCAAATTTGGTTGATCCATTAGTGATGTGGGGAGTTTCACTTTTGTTCTTAATTATTGTTGTTAGTTCATGATAATGGTTACTCTCCTTGAGTGCAAAACTGTGAAATCCAGTAGGCACAAGAACATACTCTCTAGATTGATTCAACAATGGAACCTAGAAAAATATAGCACTGATTTCATTAACAAAGGAGGCATAGCTCTTTTTACATACACTAATACAAAGATAAAATGTAGAAAATAATTCTCAAGAAACCTCAACTCCTCCTCAAACCAAGAGACCTAGGCTCAAGAGTTTTCTAGAGGTCTCCCAATTTTTCCACTAAACCAATACTAAATTTATGTATACCCACACTACACACGTTGCCTACCCTTTTATCCTATATTTCAAGAATATTCTAGAATAATTTTCATAACTGTTATGGACATACGTAAGGCCCATATACTTGAGAGGCGCAAAAGAGGATGGACTGTTGGATAACGTACAGACAGCAGATTGGGCCCAAGAGAAAGAGGTTCAAATGGTTCAAACCGTAAGGTAAACGCTATAAATAGGAGCTAAAGACCACATGTATGAACTAATCTCTCTCTATTAGTATTACGCAAACACTGTGCATACACACCACCCTTTTTTTTTTTTTTTGGCTAAAGGCCTCATAATCATGTACAGTGATTTGCTAACCCCGAGATACCTAATTCATGAGTATCTAGAGAGAGCACAAGTGTAACATCCCGTGTATACCCGGTTTGTTAACATGTCATCGTATTAAGCCACACTTAATTAAAAATGCGGAATATCTTTTTCTTTTCAATTATGATGTCATTATCAATTACCAAGTGGATTACTTAATTCTCTTTCAAAACATTGCCTGTATGTAAATTGCAATTAAACAACTAACTGAAATACCTCATTAAATAAATAACTGAAAGTGGGTCTCTAGTCACGGAACTACAACACGTAGACTGGACAGATCCTGATAGTTTATACAACTCAAATAAACTTAAACAGCGTCAAGTCAATGTGGCATGGATAATCCCCATGCTCACCAAATACACAGCATACTCATCAAGTCTCAAAACAACCAGCATGATAATGGATAAGGTATAATCACTAAACAGGTACATCAGCATAATCAGCAAGCATATCAATAAACTAAGCTTCGACCTTCTGCCGCTAGAAGTCTCAACCCCTGGGTTACCTGAACCTGAAATAAGCGCCCCAAACGTGGGATGAGATCTCTAAACAGAAATCTCAGTAAGGCAAGGGGTCCTCAAGGATTTCTCCACCCCAAGCTCACTTACATGTGCAATATAAATTCCAAAAGCAGTTTAACAATATGAGTTCCAAAATTAGTGCAATGCAACAGATAATCATGTCATGTGAGTTAACTATTCTACTGGCCAGAGAAATGCAGGATTTACACACGTCTATTACCCACATAGTACACACCCATGCCATACCTGCCCACAAGATCATCATCTCGTCTAGGCGAAACATCACATACATATCATAAGCATTTGCACTTAACAACTCAAAAGTATTTCAATAAAGCAATACATGAAAACACATCATGCATATAAACCATTCTCCCATGGGGTATGGTGGAACCAACAATGGCTAAACCGAGGACACGAAAGCTTACCTCTAAGCAATTAGACCAATCCAAGGTCCACACCCGCTCAAAGTCCACACACAGCACAATCACAATCTGTTTGGACCAACAATCATATCAATATTCATACTCTACAACATTATGACAAAAGACAAAGCTTTCCTTTTACGTTTCATGTTTTTAGGCTTCCCACAAAGCCATAAGCCCTTAATCATTTAGATTCTGACTTAGATTAATTATTACAGAAGTCCACAATAGCCCATCATGGGTCCACAAGCCCAAAATAACATTTTGTATGAACAATACAACTACTGTCTTAAAATTCCCAGAATATCTGGATATTTGTCGGGACAATATCCGGATATCAATATCCGAATACCATATCCGGATATCCAGATATCCAGATTCGGATATCACAAGACCCCATATCCGGATATCAATATCTGGATATCATATCCGGATATTTCGTGACAAAATACAGTTTCTGCATTTCGCGAGATATCACTCCAAAAGTTCATCCTTTAACCATTAGGACGTCCAAGCATGCATTTTTAAACCCTTTTAGGTCAGTTATCACGTTGGTTACATGTTTATTTTAATAAACATGCCAAGACTCAACTTTTAACAATGAAAACTTATGATCAAGTTTCAACAACTTACCCCAAAGGTTCAAAACATAAAAGGAATGCTCTTGGAGTTCCCACTTAAGCTCCAAAGGTGCTGACCACTGTAGTACACGAAAATGGCACACAAAACTTGGTTTTTCTTTACAACGGTTGCCACTTTGAGTTCTCACAACCAAGGAAAATGGCTTCCACAACTCAAGCCATGGAAGTAAGCCCACAAACTCCAACAACAGAGGCAGAACACTCAGAAAAAAGGGAGTCTCACTTACTCACAAGGCCACTTCACACTATCTCAAGGTGCTAAGGTGAAGGTTTAATGAATGAAAAGGTCTCTTTGCTCACAAAATGGAGGAGAAGAGAAGGTGACAAGCTTGGGAGGCAACCAGCTTCAGAAACGGAGGCACAACATGTTTTAAAATCTGACCTAGGGACATATGCCCTCATATTTATAGGGGTATCAATTTTAATCACATTGTATTAGCGCTAATAGCTACGCTTAGCTTTTTAATCCCAAACTTAGAATTCTGAACCTACTCATTTTTCTAAGATTTATCATATTTTTATTTTATTTTTTGCTACACCTTTCCGGTACGCGCTTTTACATAGCCAGTATCAGTTCTGGCACCAGTTCTCATTATTTCATCCTGAAACTAGTTATACCAGTCCTACATATCATTCTAGGAATATTCTCACACTTATTATAATTTTTCGGGATACTTCATTGGTACGCATTTATACCGTGAGCAGAATCGGTGTAAGAACCTGAACCGTTAATTAAGGAAGTTAATTAATTAATTATGAGAAATTAGGAAATAATTCCATAATTCACCCTAATAATTATTATGAGGCTTAAATAATTATGATAAGTGAGTAATAATGCTGAGAGTCACTTTTCTGACGAAAAGTGCAGATACCGGTTCTGCTACTCAGTATAAATGCGTACCGATGAAGTATCCCGAAAAATTATGAAAAGTGTGTATATGTCACTAGAATAATATATAGGACTTGTAAAATAAGTTTCAAGTTAAAATAATGAGAATTGGTGCCAGAACTGATACTGGCTATGGAAAAGCGCGTATCGAAAAAGTGTTGCGAAAAATTAAAATTAAAATATGACAAATCCTATAAAAATGGCTAGGTTCAGAATCCTAAGTTTGAGATTAAAATGATAAGCTTAGCTATTAATGCTAATACTGCGCGATTCACTTAAGCGCGCCTATAAATACCCTTGGGAACATGATCCTAGGTCAGCCTCCCTCTCTTCTACGTGAGTTTTCTGAGTTTTGTGACCAGCCACCCTTCTCCCATCTTCTCTCCTCCATTGAAGCTCCAAGAGAGCTCTTTTCCACTTAGTTCCTTCACCAAAGTTGCTTATAAGAGTGTGCTCTAGCCTTGGGTGGGTGAAAGTCCAGCCATTTCTGAGTTGTAGGTGTTGTGTTGTGTGAGGGAGCTGCTGTCTTGGAGGTTGTGAGGTGTAGGAGCCATCTCCATGCCATTTTGTGCTTTCATGGTGCCATTTTGGTGAAGAAAGGTCCAACCTTGTGATTCATTTTCGTGGCTTTGTTGAACCTGAGTTTTGGGTCAGTTTGGAGAGCTCCAAGAGCCTACTTTTCTGCTAAGTTTGAACCTCCATAGGTATACCTTGAACATTCTCTTTGAAATTTCATGAAAATAGCTTGTTTGTGTCATGAAATGAGATAACTTTAATCATTCAAGCTTAAGGTTGTTAATCTAGGGTTAATAAGTGATCATGAACATCTGTTTTGGGTCAGAACCGAACCTTGGATCATTGGGAGTCAGTTTTGCTTCAGATTGTGTAGAAAAATTCTGCAGAAAACTGTTTTGCCCGCGTGGTAATCGATTACCTTTTGTTGGTAATCGGTTACCATGTGCAGTAATCGATTACCATGTTTTGGGTAATCGTTTACCTAGTTCAGTAATCGATTACCATGTCCTTGGTAATCGACTACCACCTGTGAAAATGACCAGAAACCAGTTTTAATGCATGGGAAAGTCCCCATTTGGGCATGATGGCCTAGGAAGTTGGTGTTACTGTTGGGAAACAGTGATACCTTTAATTGAGGGACTTAATACTTGATAATTATGAACTAGAAAAGATGTAAACGAAATAGGAAATGTGTCATGATGAAATGAATCGTTAAAGTATGGTTATTGATGATATTTCTGATATAAACAGACTGTGATTGTGCTGTTTGGTGATATTGAGCTTGTGGACTTGGTTTGGATTGATTGCTTGAGAGGTAAGCTTTCGTGTCTTCGGTTTAGCAATTGTTGGTTCCACCATTTCCCATGGGGAGATGGTTGTATGCATGATGTGTTTTCATGTACTATTTTATTGAAATGCTAATGAGCTGTTAAGTGCAATTGCTTATTATATGTATGTGGTGTTACGCCTACGGGATGCCAATAGGTGGTCCTGTGGGCGGGTGCATCAATGGCTAGTACCGTGTGGGTTTAGATGGATTCCTACACTTCTCTGATCAGTAGAAATGTTATAACACACATGACATGATTATTTGCTGCATTGCACTATTTTGAGAACTTATACTGTTAAACTGCCTTTTGAACTTATATTGCACATGTAAGTGAGATTGGGGTGGAAGATCCTTGAGGACCCCTTGTCTTACTGAGATTTTTTGTTTAGAGATCTCACCCCACGTTTGGGGGCGCTTATTTCAGGTTCAGGTAACTTGGGGACTGATGCCTCTGGCGGCAGGAGACCGGAGTTTAGTTGATTATATATGTTGTATGTTGACATGACTGGATATTTGATGTTGTTTATGTTTTCTGTCATTATTATGATATTTGAATTGAGACTATGTTAGGCTTGTTGTCTTATTAGTGAGCATGGAGTTTGTCCATGCCGCTTTGATGTTAGTACTTTTTAGCTTGAGTTGTATAAACTATCAGGGTTGTCCGGTCTACGTGTTGTAGTTGAGTGACTATAGACATATTTATGCTATTTATATATTGAGGTATTTCAGTTAGCTATCTTTTACAATTTACATACAGGCGATGTTTTTATGAAAAATGATTAAGTAATCAACTTGGCTAAGTATAATGACGTCATAATTGATAAGAAAAAGATATTCCGCAAATTTTAAATTAAGTGTGGCTTAATACGATAACATGTTAATAAAACGGGTTAACACGAGGTGTTACAACCGGTATCTGCACTTTTCGTCAGAAAAACGACTTTCAGCATTCTTAATTACTTACCATAATTATTTAAGCTTTATCATAATTATTAGGTCAATTATGGAATTATCTCATTAATCACATAATTAATTAATTAATTTCCTAAATTAACGGTGCGGCAGTTGGTGATGCTTGGTTGCCAAATCATCCCAGTTGGTGATGCTTCCTTGAGGCAGTGACCACAACCATCCTCTTGCTTCTTCCTTCAGTGAGCATGGGAAGAGTCTGAGCAAGATGGCGTCACGTGAGACTCCATTCATCTTCAATGTATCACAATAGAGCAAGAAATTCTCTAGGTGACTGTAGGGGTCCTCGGTGCTTCCTCCGATGAACTGATCTTTTTGAATCAGATGCAGCAGTGCTGACTTGAGCTCAAAGTTGGTAGCGTCCACATTGGGTCTAACAATTCTCGCCGTCTGCGGAACTCGAGCTAGAGTCATGTAATCTCCCAACGTCCTCGGTGGATTCTGAAGTACGTTGTTGTCAGCCATCGTTTCTTCCTTTGGCTCTGTTGAACTTGATGCTTCTTTTGCTTTTCTTTCTTTTGCGCTTTTTCTGAGTTTTCTGGCTGTCTTTTCTATTTTAGGATCAAACTGCAAGGATAGAGGGTTAACCGTACCTCACATAAACTAAGAGTGAAAGAATATGCAGAAAAACAGAAAATGCGAAAAACAAAAAATAATGAATGCAGAATATGCGGAAAAATTAATGCAGAAACTATTTTTTTTTTCAAAAAATAAAAATAAAAATGAAAATGAAAAAAACTTAAAAACAGAATATTTTTTTTAAGAAATTAAAGTTAAAATAAAAATAAAAAAATAAAAAATAAAATTTAAAAAGTAAAAAAAAAATGCAGAATTTAATTGATGCAGAATTTAAATTTCAGAAATTTAAAACGTCCAATCTAAACAGTTTTTAGTTACTTCTAATGTTGAAGTATCCAATCCCCGGCAACAGCGCCAAAAACTTGTTGCGACTTCGGCAAGTGCACCGGTCATAAAAGTAATAAAGTGTACTGAGTACGAAATCGTTTCCACGAGGATTGGTTTTCAAGCATTAGTTCGCTAACAACGATTTAGTTGGACAATCGAATTTGATTTGAGAGAATTGAAGTTGAACACATGCAATTTAAATTTCAGAATTAAAAAGAATAATTGAAAACATGATGATTGATTAAGAATGTAAAACAAGCGTAGTTAAGGTTTCGACTTCCCCCAATATTCTCTATATGTTATGAATTAAACAATCAAGAATCTTTTCTTAATATATTGTAAATCAATTCTTTCTATGTTAATTAGGGCTCAATTCCTTGTTACCCTAAATCTATGTGATCTTGAAAGAACTCTAGTTCCCCGATTATTCCCCAAGAAAATATGCATTAAGATCAAGAATTTCAAGATTGCACAATTACCCTATGTCTATCCCTAGATCACAAGGATTGTGATAAATTTATCAAATCAGGGTTCATGCACCAACATCCCTATTGTCATACAATTCGCCTAAATCAATCTATAAGGAGCAAACTCATAGAAAGTATTAAAAACAGATAAATTCATTCAAATATAAAAAGAGAAGAATTCACAGACAATTTATTTCATAAACATAAAGATTCAATTGGGTTCCATATACCCTTAACTACATAAAGATCTAGGCTAGCATACTAAATTCAAAAGCAATAATAAAGAAAAGAGAACCCCAAGCCTCCATTGGTGTGATGTTGACTTGGTTCCTCAATGTTCCAGCGCTCCACAACAGGATTCCTCCTTCAGGTCTCTGTGTAATCTCTTGGATTGGAGAATTGGTGTTTTGGTCTGACCCTCAGCTCCTTATTTATAACCATTGAAGCTGTATCCTTCATCAAATCTCTCAATGAATCTCTATCAAATTTGCAATCAAATCTTTAATTGCTTCCTTTTCTTATTTAAGATCTTGCAGATTGGGTGACAGATTGAGCTTCAAATCTTGGTTATGATCCCTCTTCAAATCTTCCCAAGGATCTCTATCAGTTGATAAATTAAGACTGATTTGTTTCCTTTTTATTCAAGAAATATTACAAATCTATATCCTGTGGCAAATCTCCTTAAATCTTCATTAATCTTGGCTTTCTGGTGCGTGTTTGGGCGCTCAAGCACGCTACTGGGCGCTTGAGCGCCCTCCTTCGCATGGAATTCCTGGAGTTGTCTGTCCATACGCGCTCGAGCGGCCATTCGAGCGCGAGCGTGCTCCTCGATGGTGAAATCTTGTAATCTTGGGCGGTTGAGCGTGCTTTTGGGCGGTTGAGCGCCCTGAATTGCTCAATTTGGTTGATGTTCCTGCCTGGACTCGCTCGAGCGTCCATTTCTGCGCTTGAGCGTGCTCTTCTGGCCCTTGACTTGTATTATTTTGGCTTCTTTTGATCCATATTGAGCTGCAACTCTTTGTCATGATTTCTTCATCACTTCTTAACACCAATAAGTGTGGTTTTACCTTCAAAATGCAAAGAAAATCAAAACGTTAAGTCAAATTCCTAACTTATGATTTATATGCTGTAAAACCTTGAATTCCATGCAATCTATGATATATTTGTCATATAATTTTACCTAAACACATGGTAAACCACAGGTTTATCAGAGGCGCAACATGTTTTAAAATTGGACCTAGGGACATGTGCCCTCATATTTATAGGGGTATAATTTTTTTTTTTTTGATAACAATAGGGGTATAAATTTTAATCACACTGTATTAGCGCTAATAGCTACGCTTAGATTTTTAATCCCAAACTTAGGATTCTGAACCTACTCATTTTTTAAGATTTATCATATTTTTATTTTATTTTTTGCAGCCCTTTTCTAGTACGCGCTTTTACATAGCTAGTATCAGTTCTGGCACCAGTTCTCATTATTTCGACCTGAAACTTGTTATATCAGTCCTATATATTATTCTAGGAATATTCCCACACTCACTATAATTTTTCGAGATACTTCATCGGTACGCATTTATACCGTGAGCAGAACCGGTATCTGTACTTTTCGTCAGAAAAGTGACTTTCAGCATTCTTAATTACTTACCATAATTATTTAAGCCTTATCATAATTATTAGAGTCAATTATAGAATTATCTCATTAATCACATAATTAATTAATTAATTTTCTAAATTAACGGTGCGGGTTCTTACAACAAGATTCTATATTGATCCACTAGCCCTTGGCTAGACATCTCTGTCACAGAGATAGAACATTGGCGCCGTCTGTGGGAAACGAGTATTTTAAATCTCACGGAAAACATGGCACGTTCTACTAGGAGTGGCTATCGACAGCCATTGGTATCGAATGCTGAGCCAAGATAAATCCCCGTAATACATGCAGATCTAGCAGGTCAACACGCTCCTGAGAATAAACAGGCGATGGATCACCATGCCATCCACATTAGTGACACACATTCTGATTCAGCATCAACTCCTGCTGTGAATCAGAATGCTCCATGTGTGGAGGGACTGCAACCAATTGGCGCACAGGCCCCAAATGCAAGGCAGATCCCAATTGAAGTTAATCATGACCAGCTAGTTACAGATCTAGCTGTGGCCGCAGTCTTAAAAAGAATGGAAGAGATGGAGAGGAGAAATCAACTCTAAAAAGAAGAAGATGCGCAATGGATCCAGGATTTGGAAGCTAGATTATGGCAAGCCAGGAACCCGGAACCTAGACAGGTTACAACTCAAGTCATGAATGATTTGAGGATATCAAGCCCTCGTCGTGGTGATGCTGAGCAAAGGAATAACTGAGGAAGAAACAACCTCAATCAAATAAGACATGATGAAAGAAATCGAAGGATGGTTGATAACCCGGCTAATAGCTGGGATAGGAGACCTGAAGGTATAATAAATGGAGCTGCCCAAATAAACAACACGGCTTGCATGAGAGGGAAAATAGTAGAGGTTATTTGCAAGGTGGAGCTAGAGGTAACAACATTGAAGTGCAAAAAAGAGTTGAAAACACTTGGTCATATGATCAAGAAAGACAATCAAGGAACCCAGATGATGTGTCAGGGGTATATAGAAGGAAATATCACAGGGGGCAGTACAATGATAGCCCTTTTATGGATGAAATTGTTGATGCATCCTTCCTAGAAAACCTAAATTTATTTGAATTTCTAAAGTATGATGGAACTCAGGACCCTCAAGTCCATTTGGATGCCTTTGATACAACCATGTATATCAGGGGTCTAGAGGAACCATTGACTACATGACATTTTGCAACAATTCTGACGGGGGCAGCTCAGATGTGGTTCTCGTCTTTGCAAGCGGGATCCATCAAGTCTTTTGAAGAATTTGATGGGAGATTTTTGTTGAACTTCGCTACTAGTAAAAAGCAGCAAAAATTGGAATTTGCTCTGGGGGAAATAAGGCAACAACCCGGCGAATCCCTATAGAAATACCTAGATCATTTTAAAGAAGCGGCATTACAAGTTCCAGGATTGTCAGAGAACGTTCATGTGCATCTAGTTGTAGCAGGGTTACATGGATCCTCAAGACTGGCGAAATCCATTTATAAAGACCCGATTAGAACATTGTGAAGAATCAAAGTGATAATGTGGTTTCCACATACTCAAAGTTAATGCACTTAATGATTCCACATCAACATGGTTTTGATGATAACAAACAAACTCAAAAAGGAATGCTCAAGAACGAAGCAACATCTAAAAGAAGTCAAGCAAATGTGAAAGCAATGCAAATCAAGTATCAAGTCTCAAAGAATGAAGCCAAGTCCAAGACCTCACTGATATATTCATTTAGGACTTAGGAAAGATATGTAAAGGTGTATAGATTCTAGCATTGCATAAGCTCAAGTCATACATATAGTTACCTAATCATAAAGTGCTTAAAAATCTTGGTTTAACAAGTCAAAAGTGCATCAAAAGGTCTTTAAAATAATTTAAGCACTTAAGCAACCTTGCACAGTGTAATCACACATATTCACGATCTTAAATCACTCATTTGATTTAAAAGAATGCATCTTTAAACAAACATCAAAATGAATGGTTTAATATGTCAAAATTGGTTTGGAAAGGTATTTACATGATCTAAACACTTCTAGATAGTTTCCATAACCAATTACATGTATTCCAAGCAATATAAACCATTTTGAAAGGAAAGAAATTCAGATTTCGTGCAAAAAGGATGCTGCCATGAAATATCCAGATATTGCACTCTGAATATCTGGATATCAATATTCGGATACAATATCCGAATATCAATATCTGGATACGATATCCGGATATCCATATCCGGATATAGGCTCGATAAATATCCGGATATGTACGGATCCCAATGGCTATAAATGTCTAGTTTTCAAATGAGATATCAATATAAATACCCACATCAACAGTAATGAACAGTGGACGATCATAGATCAACCATTGAACCTTTATTACTCATTCTAGTCAATTATTTCTCATTGATTACATACTTTGATCATTTCATACACTTGATCTCATCTTTCATTTAAAGCTATACACCTATTAGTTCTTCAACTTGTATAATCTGTACTTTGAGAGTACTTAGCTATTGTTAAACACCTCCATTTGATTTCTTGAATAGTTAGGGGAGTGAACCCTTTATACTTGAGAGGTCACCAAATTCCTAAGAAAATTTGGAGTGAAAAATTGTAAGGCATCAAGAACCCGAAGTCTTGAAAGGTTGTAGTGGTTTGTCAAGTACCCTCAAGCTTGATAGATAGTGATAAAGTTTGATCGAGCGGCTTCAGTCTGAACGTAGGTCATAGTGGTGGTGACCGAACCAAGATACATCTAGTTTGTAATTTCTCTAACCTTAAACTCTTTACTTTAATATTGAAATTGCATTTTTAGATTATGTCTATCTATTTGTTTGTTTACTTTATCGATCACACACTTGCTCTCACACTTAGATTTTTTCTTGTTAAATCACTTTATTGAAGAAACACTATTTAAAATATCAAAGGAGGCATTTTGCGAAAAGATTTTATAAAACTCAATTCACCCTCCCTCTTGAGTATTGAAGCCACTTGTCCAACACATTGGTGGAATTCGCAGCTCGGTCAAAGAAATACCTTGAATAGATAGACTGATAGAGAATGCTGATCAGAGAAGAAGCCCAAGCAGAATTGAGAGAGCTGAAAACATGATGTAAAATGATTTTCGAGGTAAAAAACTGAGGAAAGACCTCCACCAAGAGAAAGGTATGAGAAATATGCACCACTCAACCTACCGAGATCCCAAATATGGAGGGAGGTGGCTTCAACTGAAATGAAAAAGGTGAAAAAACCTCGACCTTTGATGAATAAGGGTAGTCTAGACTAGACAAGATATTGTGCTTTCCATGATGGACGAGGCCCTACCACCGACGAATGCTGGGATTTAAGCGATGCAATCGAAAAATATATTAGAGATGACAAATTGCGTCAATATCTAATAAAAACCCAAGGATGGAGGAACAAGAGAAAAAGCAAGGGTCGAACTTGGAGTTCAGCTAGAGAAAAGAAGCTGAATGATGAAAGCTGGTTAAAAATGATGATGAGTTCATAGAACCAAAATTTGAATGTAATGTGATAAGTGGAGCTCTTGGAGGAGGAGGAGATACAATGAGTGTTAGAAGAAAATATTTGAAGGAGGTGCTTTTAGTCAAAGAGCGACCTAAATTTAAGGAAGACCTCAGCAAACCAGAACCACCACTCTTGTATTTCATAAGAGAAGAGTTATAGTAGGTGATGCCGGGATATGTTGATAGTTTGGTGATCACTGGAACACTGGTTAACTGCTGGGTTAAGAAGATCTTTGTGGATAACGGAAGCTGTGCTGATATAATCCTATGGGATGCATTCAAGAAGATGAATCTGGATGAAGAAGACTTGAAGACCTATAAAACCACCTTGATTGCATTCAACGGTCAAAACACCTCCCTAAAGGGTACATTGACCTAGATTAACTCTGGGATCAAGGGAGGCATTTAAGTCTGAAAGGGTAAGGTTCATCGTATCTGATTTCCCTTCGCCTTATAATGTCATTATGGGAAGGTAAACTAGCCATAATTAGGATATGTTGGTGTCCACTAAGCATCAAAAGTTAAAGATGGTAGGTAAACATAATATGGTGGTTACCATTAGAATAGATCATAAGGAGTCTCGAGAATGTTTTTTCAGGTCGGTAAGGGCCATCGAGGATGGACCCTCATCTCCAACCCGAATTCGAGAAAGTGACCAAGCTGATCAGTCTTCAATAGAATAGCAAAGATAGAAAAGCTTTGTTAACATGGTGGAGTTGGACATGAGGGACGAGACTCAATTGCCTAGACCTGAACCTGATGGTGAACTTGAGGAAATAACAATAAGAGAGCAGGGCCACGCAACCAAGATTGGAAAAAGTTTGGAAGATGAAGTGAAAGTTGAAATGATCAAATGCCTTAAAAATAATAAAGACGTCCTCACATGGAAGTTGTCAAAAATTCCTAGAGAAAGTCCCACATTTTGTTGTCACAAGTTATCAAAATACCCAGGGGCCAAGCATGTGGCCTAGAGGAAAAGAAAACTCGGCTCGGAACGACGGCAGGTTCTGGAGGATCATGTGAAAGAGGTTTTGGAAGCCGAATTCATCAGAGAAATACAATGCCCTACTTGGTTATCATATGTAGTAATGGTAAAGAGTCAAATGGTAAATGGAAGGTATGTACGGATTATACTGACTAGAATAAAGTATGTCCAAAAGATTCATACCCTATGCCAAACATTGATCAATTGGTGGATAGTTCTTTTGGATTCAGATTGTTATCCTTTATGGAGGCATATTCGGGATATAACCAAATCGCATTGTATCCTGATGATCAAGAGAAAACTGCCTTTATCTCAGAAAGGGCAAACTACTGCTACAACATCATGCTATTTGGATTAAAAAACTTAGGGGCTACTTACCAAAGGATGATGAACTAAGTTTTTGAAGACCAGCTCGGAAAGAATGTGGAGGAATATATTGATGATATGATAGTAAAATTATTGGAGCCTACTATGCATATCAAAGTCTTGGAACAAACTTTTGAAAAGTTGAGAAGGCATAATATCCGGTTAAACCCGGCAAAATGCGCCTTCCGAGTCCCTGTTGGAAAGTTTTTGGGTTTTGTGTTAACCCACAGAGGTATTGAAGCAAACCCGGATAAGTGTAGAACTGTATATGCAAGCACCAAAAAGGAAAAAGGAAATACAACAACTTACTGGAAGGTTGGCTTCCCTTACTAGATTCTTGCCACGACCAGCAGAAACGACATTGCCTTTCTTCAGGTTATTGAAGAAAGAGGTACGGCATGGGTGGAGCTCGGAATGCGAAACAACGTTCCAAGAAATCAAAAAACAATTGGTTTCCCTACTGATTCTGTCAAAACCAAGGCCGTGAGAAACTTTGATAATATATCTCTCAGTTGGAGAGGTAGCAGTCAGTGCTGTGTCAGTACAAGAAGATGAGAAAGGACAACAATAAATTATTTCACAAGTCATTTGCTACAAGGAGTGGAGCTTAGATATTAAAAGTTGGAGAAAGTAGCATTCACTTTATTGATCTCGTCTAGCAGACTCAGAGCATATTTCCAGGGCCATAAGGTGGTGGTCAGGACAGATTTACCAATTAGGAAGATCTTTCTCAAACCATACCTGGCAGGGCGAATGATGAATTGGGCAATTGATTTATCAGAATTTGATATCATGTTTGAAAGTTAAAAGGCTATCAAATCTCAGGCTTTGGCCAATTTTATTAGAGAGCTCACTTCAATCCAAGATGAAGGTTCGCTAAATAAAGATATTTGGAAGATATATATTGATGGGTCCTCCAATGCAAAGGGAAGTAGAGTCGGGATAATCATTGTAAGCCCTGATGGCATATCAGTGGAATACTCACTCCGGCTAAATTTTAAAACATCAAATAATCAGGCGAAATATGAAGCTTTTATAGCCGGGTTACATTAAGCAAAGGAGCTTGGAGCACAAAAACTTCAGGTATTCAGTGATTCTCAATTAGTTACCTCTCAAATTGAAGGTAGTTATCAAATTAAAGGACCATTGATGACCAAATACCTGAAAGCAGCAAAGTGATTGATGGTCGAGTTTGAAAAGGTGGATATAAGTCACATACCCAGGAATGAGAATAGCAGAGCTGATATATTATCCGAATTGGAAAGTACAAACGGTAGTGGAAATCACATAACAGTGATAGTACAAAATGTCCCAGAGCCAACTTGTAGTATAATAATCACAACAATTGAAGACTAGCGGTCCCTTATAGTGACATATCTGGAAAAATGAATTCTACCACCAGAAAAAAGGAAACTAAAAAATTAATTTGAGAAGCAGCTCTATATATAGTGATAGAGGGGAAACTCTACAAAAAAGGATTGTATTTGCCTTTACTGAAGTGTTTGAACTCGGATAGGACACAATATGTTTTATCAGAGATTCATGAGGGAATAAATGGACAGCATGTTGGAAGCAAGGCTCTAACTCGGAAGGCACTTAGAGCTGGGTATTTTTGGCCATTCATAAATGAAGATGCCAAGGAACATGTCAAGAAATGTGACCAGTGCTAGAGGCATGGAAAACATCTTTTGGCTCCTCCGGAAGAGCTCAGTCTTATTAATGCTCCTTAGCCACTTTTCAAGTAGGGAATAGATCTTTTAGGTCCGATCGCAGCATCTGAAGGCCAGCTGTGATGGCTAATTGTAGCCGTCGATTATTTCACAAAGTGGATTGAGGTGGAGCCAGTGGTTACTATCACCTCGACTAGAATACAACGGTTCTTTGAAAGAAATTTGATTTGCAGGTTTGATATCTTGACTGAGATTGTTACTGACAATGGAACACAGTTTGCAAATCGGTACTTTCAAGAATTAATGTCAAATCTCCATATCTGACATCCTTTGCCTCGGTGGAACACCCACAGACCAATGGTTAGGCCGAAGCAGCAGTAAAAGTCATTGTTGATGGGTTATGAAAAAGATTAGGACAAGCTGCAAAAGAAAAGTGGGTTGAAGAATTATATTATGTTCTTTGGGGATACAGAACCACAACACAAAGCTTGACAGGAGAAATACCTTTTAGGTTAGCTTATGGGTGCGAAGCCATGATTTCGGTGGAGCTAGGTGAACCATCTTGGAGGAGAGTTAAGGCTCTATCACAAACAGAGGAAGAAAACAATAAAAAAATGGCATTTGAATGACACTTGATTGATGAGGTTCGAGTTATAGCCCATTGCCGAAATATTGCGACAAAGCATTTAATAGCAAACCGATTAAATAAGAAAGTGAAACCCCAGTCATTTGAAGTGGATGACTTGGTTCTATGACGAGCAGACATTGGAGGACGGAATACAGTAGAAGGAAAATTAGCCCCAAGATGGGAGAGACCATATCGGGTGAAAGAAAAACTTGAAAAAGGAGCCTACATGCTGGAAACCCTAGATGGAAAGAGCATAAAAAGAACCTGAAATGCAGACAAATTGAAAAAGTACTACATTTGAAAGCTGAATTTTCTTTGTTGTAATTTCAAAGCTTGTTATGAAAAGTTGTGTCAAGAAATCTTCAATTCTCAATAAAAGAAGAGTTATTATCATCTTCATATGAATTAAAAGAAACTGAGGTATTTGGAACCCGCCTAGCAACATGGTAAGTTACCATAATGCAAGGTCGTGGCTTCTAGCCGAGGCACTTGAGAACGAGGGGACGCCCTTAAGAATCCAATTATTGCTCAAAATACAACACAATGCGAGCTCTAACAAAGAAATCAGGCTTGAAAAATTAAGAAAATGGTGAATTGAAGTGACCCTGAACTGGTCAACATGCCACCCTAAAATAAATAAATTGGGTTAAAGGAAACCGGGTTGCTAACATAGCAGAATTTGCGAAAAGACCTCGGCTAGGTCAACGTTCGGGCTACGAAAAAAAGTCCAAATCAACTTGCAATTAAAGGTTGATATTAAAAAGTCGAGATTAAAACTTGGCAATATTCATTACAATACCAAAAATGGCTTCTAAGCCCCAAAGAAAAAGAGAGAAATTAAAAATACAAAACAAAACTGGGATTCCGGTCCTTCAAAGAAAGTCAATTATGGCTGATCATTCCGCTGCATCTTGGTCACTTCAGCAACAAAAGTTTGACCAACAGCCTCGGCTTCCGGAGTAATTTCTACATCCTCAGTTGTATCTAAATCCCGATTGATTCTTGGGGGAACGTAGACTCCACCTCGAATATAACCAAAATAATCAAGCTGGTCAGTCTTCAAAGTCACATCAGGGTTGAAATATTTCATCTGATTGATGGCATTGGTAAAAGCACTATCAACCGCTTTCTCTGAGGCAGACTGACTGAGATTATAATCAGCCTGTAAATTCTGGAGATCAGACTTCAACTTTTAATTCTTCAAGGCCAAATTGTTTGCGGCTGATTCCTTTTCCGCCATCAAAGCATACCTCTCTTTAAAATGAATTACGATAACATCCTTGTCGGCTTCAAGGTTGAAGGTGTCAGCTACAAATTTCAGTTCAGCCTTAGATTGTTCTAAACTCAATTTTAAATCAGCAGCAACGCTGGTTAAGCTTTGATTCTCCTTATTTACCTTATCACGATCAGCACGAAGGACATCAAGTTCGTCTAAGAGCTCTGTATGCTTCTCTAACAGATGAGAATACGCTTCAACAAAGAAACCGCCTTGAAAGCATACAGTTCAGTTTTCTGGAGCTCTTCCATCTCGATGCTATATTCCCTTTTATGCACTACTTGATGCTATACATAAAAAAACAATTCTCTTCCCATTATCTATAAGGAATTATACTAGTAGGAAATGCAATCGAATACTTTCCACACTTCTAGTTAATGTTTATCAGTTTCAGATTGATGAAAAAGTTATATGGTACTAACGATGCAGTTTGAGCTAGTAAAGATTGAGACAGTTATATCTACCAATTTTTTTTTTTTTTTTTAAGGAAACTATATCTTGATTCTGACAAAAAAAAGGTATTTTTTGCAGTTGGAAGATATGAATTGGGTTCAGAGCAAGAGTTTCTTTTACAATGTGACTTTTAGGCATAATATGTTGGATTGGTGGGAGTGCTGATTAAGGAATATCGTGTAGCAGTTTGATATTAGACTGACTTAGAATTTCTTAAAGCTGGCAAACCAAATTGTGATCTCCTGTCTGTTAGAGAAACTGATCATTTGGAATAACTATTTGAATTATGAATTCACTAATCATATGAAATGACTGAAGCTAGTTTAATTCACTAATTGTATAAATTTTAGTTTTTTTTTTTAAATTGAACAACATATTAAGAGAAAATTTGAAATGAATAATTTTTATTATTCAAATTATAAATATCATGTAAATAGTCATGGACGATGGTGCAATATAATTGCTTTTCGTTTTTACTTTGCCCCCTGCCTCCTCCACGTAATGATTTTTTTGCTTTGTTATTTCAATCTTAAAGTGCAGGTTCTCACATTTAGCCGAATTATATATAATAATTTGTATTGTCTAGTCATTTGGTCCACCAATAAATGAAGTGATATATATGGAATAGAAGATTAACAAAAATGAGCTGGTTTTGCTTACAAAACTGAGTAGTTAAAGATTAATTAATAATATATGGTCTCAATATACTCTCAAGAATGAACCTCAATGAGCTTAATGAACTGGTTCTGCTAACAATATTGTAAGTAGTGCAATTCAGAGGCTAACTTCACATCTTAGGAGCAATAGTTCTAATTTTGCATCTTGCGAGCATTAGTACGTGAGAATCATAGTTAGGGAGCTTGATGATCAAACCGTACGTAAAACTATCCACTATGCACTTTGTAAGTTTCAAACATTAGAACATGAACATCATCATGTCCTGGAGATATTTTGAATGTTAAGCTGACATTCGGACCTAACTCGACTATTTTTAACATAAAGCAGAACAATTTCTTACATAACATGTAGTTGATAATTTTATTAAAAAGTAAAATAAAAGGAACTTCATAAGTGACGCATTGTAGCATAACTACATGCGATTTAAGTTAGGCAGTTCAATGGAGCTAAATAATAAAGCAGAATGTTAGGTACAAGACAACCAGGGAAGAAAAAAAGGAATCAAATTAAGCATAAGAACTTGTATTGATTATCACTGATTGTCAACGAGAGAAATGTACAAAGGAGTACATATTGTCACAAATTGGAAAAAGAAAATAGTAATAGTCACAGTTAATAAGAATATATAACGAGCATTACAGAGTATAGTCCTACTGGTAAAAAGGAAAAATAAAAATAAAAGAAAGATAAGTTTAGAGCAATGAGGGAAGCTCTTGAAATTAATTTCTCTATTTATGGATTTTTCTCTTGAGAATATTATCTCCTCTCACCCCTAACTGTTGTCTTCTGCTCTCCTCCTCTTTCCTATAGCCATGTGACAGCTCTCCAACCCTAATCCAACCCAATAAATGAATGGGTCTCATGGGTTAGGACTAAGATGACCCTATCACATAAAGGGTTGAAAAATTGATGGGACTTTAATAGGACTGAATAGGCTGGGCTTAGGGCTTGGGGCTTTTTTGACAGCTCTACATGTGAGTCCTGCCTCAACAGGTGTAATGTGTTGTTCCAAGTCATTGCCTTATAAACATAAACCAGCTTCAAGTTGTAGACTATCTCTAGCACCCAATCCTATTAATCTTATCTTCCTTTTAGATTTTTTCAGTATTGCCTTAGCAAGATATACTCCTTGCTAATAACACAAACATACAAAATAAAATCCCAATTATTTAATCACTAAAAGAAAATTATTGTATCTTAGAGAAGGAAAGGCAAGATAGCCAAGGTGACACAAGATGGAATTTCAGGTAGCATGTTTATTATTCAGATGAACTTTGAAGAATCAATTGTCTCAATCTTTACTAGCTCAAACTGCATCCTTAGCATATAACTTATCAATCTGAAACAGATAAACATTAACTATTTGTGTGCAACGTTTTCGATTGCATTTCCTATTAGTATAATTTCTTATAGATAATGGCAAGAAAATTGTTTTTTATGTATAACATCAAGTAGTGCATCAAAGGGAATATATAGAGGATAAAATTTAAATTTTTTAAAAATAAATAAAGAATTTGTGCGCTTAACCAGGCCTGTAACAGAGGAGGGAACAGAGAATCAATTTCTGGTTAGAATCAAACTAGTTAGGTGGAACAATGAGAGAAGGTTTATGAACCCTAAATATTTTATGATGCAAAATGATTTCTAGTTGTCTTGCGCTTTGAGTCGTCCAGAACGACGACAATAACATAGAGAGGAAGAGGGAGAAAGAATATTTGTAATTTGGTCACAGGGAGTGGGAAAGAGTCGTAGACATAAAGAGATGTGAAAGAAAGTGAAATTGAAGTATTATATTAGAATATTATGGAATCGATGAATAAATTAATGTAACGGTAATTAATAGGTTGTAAGAGTTTATAATTATTTAGGTTGTAAATATAATCTTCATCGAGATGAAAAGTTTTTTTACAATTTGGTATAAGTTTTAAAAAACAATCTAAGTTGGATAAAAAAACAACATTGCAATATAAAATTCTTACATCTACCATGATTCTTTTTACAACAGCAAAATTGACATTTTAATTTAATTTTTAAGAGAGTTAGAAAATGGACTAGGAAAAAAAAACTATAAAGGGTAAATGATAAAAAATAAATAAACATAAGGAGGGATAAATGATCTAAGAGAAAACGTAAGGAGGTTTTTTTTTTTTTAACTTTTTCCAAAATTTATTAGGGAAAAGAATTAGGATAAGGATAAGATAATATTTGAATTATGTAAATAACTTCAGTTTTTATCCTTATATATTAGTGCTTAGTTGTTTATCAATCTTTTATTTGTGTGTCTATATATAGGCATCTCTTCAATAATAAAATCAACTTTGATTTCATAGAATTTCTAATATGGTTTTAGAGGTTTCACCCTCTGTGACCTTTCTGCAGCAGAGTTTTCTAATGTTGGGAGCTCTACGTCACCCTTTCCCAACTCCTAGCATTTCATTTGTTTTTAGTAATTCTTGTAATTTTATTTTATTTTATTTTTTAATAAACGCATTTGTTTTGGTAGTTATCTACTTTACTGTTTTTCAAATGTTGTTGTTAACGAATATGGAGAAGTTTTAACTCTTACTGCGTATATTTGCTTGCTAAGATATTTCCACTGATGATTATTCCAGCAAAGGACATTGTCGTTGATGTTTATTCCAACAAGCAATATATCTGCTGATGTTATTCCAGTCAAGTATTCTTATTTGGTTAAGTAATATTTGAAGTAGCTCTTCAGGTTGATGGTCATTCCAGCCATTTTGTTGAGTTAATTTTCCATCAACGTTTATCTCTCTGACTGACGCCTTCTGCATCCTTGAGTTGTCTTTCCAACAATATTTGGCAAAACGACCTTACTACCAACAATTGCACAAAGAATGTCCAACTCGAAGCTGATTTCGAATGATTTGCCTCACTGCAGCAGTCAAAGACGTCGTTGACCATGACAGAGATGGTCCCGTCACCATGAATGTCGCGACCAGTGTACACGTCGAACGTGCTGGAAGGTCCCGTCACCTTGTCTGACGTCTTCCAAAGCCGTCACATGACTTGGCAGGTTCAATACATCATAACCCCAATCTCCAGTTTGAAACACTACAAAATAGTGCAATGCCGCCAGTTTGCCTGACGGGTCTTTGATACACTTCCTGTTAGGAAGATAGTTCCAGAAGAAGAGAGAGATCAAAGAAAATAGAAATCAATTCAATATATTCAATAATGCGTTCTGTTACAACCCTCAGGCCATATAAAAAGCAAACAAGTATCCTCTAACAGACCCCTAATATACTCAGCAAGTGCCACGTCCCTTATTACGTTGTCTAACAGAAAAGTTACTCATAGTCTCAAGTGTCTTCTTGTGACTACATATAACCTTTCATCCAAGTAGGTGCTCTTCTGATGCGTTTGGGCCTGGTTAACTCCTCATTAGGCTGGGCTGTCTCCTCAATGGGCTTCGGTTGGCTCACACCTGTAACATCTGCTTCCCCTTCAAAAAGGACCTTGTCCTCAAGGTGCATGTGAGGATAAGCCAATTTAAGGGTATTCTCATCTTCCCACGTGGCATCTTCAGGTAAAGCATTTGACCATTGAACCAGAAATTGGCGTTTAGAAATTCCACGGACACAAACCTCACGAGTCATCAGAACAACTAGGGGAGATTGGACTGGACGATTTCCTATAATTTCTGTTGGCAGAGGCACAACTTGTTGATTCGAACCATGGAAAGGTTTGAGAATAGACACATGGAAGGTAGGATGAATGTGAACTCCCTCTGGTAATGTAAGCTGATAAGAAACAGGACTGATAACCTTTGCTACAGGAAATGGACCAAAGTACCTCTTTGAAAGTTTGTGGTTGTTATGTTTAACCACTGAAACTTGCCGGTATGGTTGAAGACGCACCCAACCTAGGTCCCCAACAGCAAACGTACGATCACGACGGTGTTTTTCAGCTTGCATCTTCATGCAATTCTGAGCATGTTGCAGATTTTTCTTAAGATTCGCAAGGAGCTCATTACGTTGGCACAACAAAGATTCCACCTTCAACGAGCCTGGAGAGTAATGAGGAAGCATAGTAGGTGCTCTACCATGTAATGCTTCAAATGGGGACATGGAAATGGCCGAATGAAAGGCAGTGATATAACAAATTTCTGGCCAACATAAAAACTTGGACCACAACTGATTCTGATCACTGCAAAAGGCCCTTAAATACTGCTCTAGGTATCGGTTTGTCACTTCAGTCAACCCATCAGTTTGGTGGTGATATGAAGAGCTAGTAAGCAATTTTGTCCCACTAAGCTTGAAAAGATGACGCCAAAAACTACTGATGAATATTGGGTCCCTATCAGAAACAAACGTGCGAGGAAAACGATGGATCTTGACAATAGTTTCACAAAACAACTGAGCCACTACTGCAGAAGTGTATGAAGTTGGTAGAGAGTCAAAGTGAGCAAACTTAATAGGCGGTCAACCACAACTAAAATGCAAGTAAACCCATTGGAAGGAGGGAGACCCGTGATGAAATCTAAAGAAAGATCCTCAAAAACACCAGTTGGTATAGGAAGTGGTTGCAAGAGACCACTTGGTGCAGCATGGACAGGCTTGATAGTTTGGCAGATTTGACATTGTTCCACAATATTTCGGACATCGGAATGCATTTTTTGCCAATAAAATGAAGAAGATAATCGCAGAAGAGTACGAGTGACTCCCGCATGACCACTAATTGGTGTATTATGGGCTTCTGACAGAAGTAAGGCTCTAAGTGGGGAAGTAGGACCCAAGAGGTATCTAGCACGGTGAAACAATATGCTATCTTTACATGTAATGGTAGAATCCTTAAACGAACATGAAACAATAGCATGGTGAATGGTCAACAAGTAGGGATCATAGGAATTTTCCTCACGGATTCTGGAAACAATATCAAATGTTGGCTGTGATAGCAATAAGTTGACCTGCCCCACTTCAGGAACAACCGGATTAACAATTTCTCCACTGCTGCCTTCAAATTGACGAGAAAGACTATCAGCAACCACATTGGAATGTCCTGCCTTGTACTCAATAGAAAAAGAATACCCCATTAACTTACACACATACTTGTGCTGATCTGGTGTCAAGACAGTTTGAGTGAATAACTCCTTTATGCTACGATGATCCGTGCGAATAATGAAGGATGACCCAAGGAGGTATTGCCGCCACTTCTTGACAGCTTCTGTGATAGCAAATAATTCGCGCAAATAAGTGAAAGCAGAGGCAATGGATGGATTTAATTTCTTGCTGAAATATGATAGCGGTTGACCATGTTGGATCAGAACAGCTCCAACTCCAGTAATAGATGCATCAGTTTCCAAAATAAATGGGGATGAGAAGTCTGGTAGTGCAAGAATAGGTGTCTCGGTCAGGATGTTCTTCAACTGGTGAAAAGCTAACACAGCTGCAGATGACCAATGGAATTTGCCATCCCCCTTCAGAAGATCTGTCATAGGGGCTGCAATCATGGCATAATTGCGGACAAACTGGCGATAATACCCCGTAAGGCCAAGGAAACCACGTAATTGTCTCAAGGTACCAGGTAATGGCCAGTTAAGCATGGCTTCAATTTTTCCAGGATCTGCACGCACTCCTTTTGCAGAAACCAAATTCCCCAAGTAATCAATCTCCTTCAAAGCAAAGTCACATTTTGACATCTTAACATAAAAAGCATGCAATTGAAGGCACTCTAATACCAACCGCAAATGACCTGCATGATCAGACAAAGTAGAACTGTAAACAAGTATGTCATCGAAAAATACAATGACGAACCTGCGGAGGAAGGGGCGAAAAATGTGATTCGTGGATGCCTGAAACGTGGATGGTCCGTTGGTCAAACCAAAGGGCATCACTAAGAACTCAGTGTCCATCATGAGTTCAGAAAGCTATTTTCGGCACATCAGCAGGTAACACACGAATTTGATGATACCCCGCACGTAAATCAAGTTTGGAAAAAATCACAGCACCACGCAATTCATCTAATAGCTCATCAATGGTGGGGATTGGGAACCGTTCTTTTACAGTAATCCTGTTAAGGGCTTGATAATCAACGCACATACGCCACGAGCCATCATGTTTTTTTTACCAAAAGCACCGGAGATGAAAATAGGCTTCTACTCGGTTGGATGACCCCCGTAGCCAAGAGGTCTGAAACCTGTGATTCAATCTCATTTTTTTTGGTGATGAGCATATCGAAATTGCTTCACATTCACCGGATAAGCTCCCTCAACCAAATGGATTGAATGTTCCCCACCACGGAATGGAGGAAGGGTCTGAGGAACATCAAACACAGATTTAAACTCCAAAAGAACCAGCCAAATAACTTCAGGTACCTGAACTTGAATTTTTTCCAAATCAGTAGAATGTATGCCAACACACAGATTCATATTAGAAGGATTAGAATCACTAGCTGCAACATTGCTCATAGTGCCTTGCAAACATATGCACTTGCCCTTCCACTCAAATTCCATGGATAGTTTGTTGTAATCATGGGTGACACGACCTAGTTGACCCAACCACTGCATATCCAGAATGATGTTCAATCCAGACAGATCCACCACATACAGGTCCACACAAAATTCATGACCCTGTAACAACAAGTGAGTACTAAGGCATATGCGATCACAAACTAAGAAATTACCATCTCCCAGGAAAACAAGCATTTGTTTGCAACGTGATGACTTCAAGCCTAGCTGGTCAACCAGTTGACGCTGCACGAAATTGTGTGTGCTACCTGAGTCCACAAGAACAGAAACAGAATAGTTTAGCAACCGAGCATCAAATGAAATGGCGCGGGGATTAAGTGAACCTGACAAGGAATGTAAGGCAACATTATGCTTCTCAACAACATTGGTATCAGTATGCCAAACAATCTCTTCTTCACCATCATCAGGTGAATCAGTAGAGTCCCCACAAAGCACCAACATCTTGGCCTTACATCGGTGACGAGAATTCCACTTCTCATCACAAGTAAAACACAATCATAAGTCACATTTCCTCTGCATCTCCTCAGAAGAAAGTCGTTTCATAGGAATTGAGGATGGCAAGGTAAGCAATGGAGTCGTGCTAATTGACGCAATTTTGTCCGGTACTTGATTCAAAGGAGAAGCAGAAGAAGAAGGTGGTGATTTGGAAGAATTGTGGTACTTGTTAGACGAAGAAGTAAATGAAGAACGCAACTCTGAGTGATGGGCTTCATACGCAGCAGCAAGCTGCATTGCTTGGTGAAGGGAAGATGGCCAATGTAATTGAATGGCACGACGAAGATCCGGATGCAATCCAGAGACAAAAAAACTCATAAGCTGATCATCGTAGAACTCTGTCACCTGATTAATAAGGGTTTCGAATTCAAAGACGTGATCAGATAAGGAGCCTTGCTGTGTAATTTGGACAATAAACCCTTCAAATCGCAGTAATCGGAGGCACCAAATCGCTCCTTAATAGCAAGGGCAAACTCCGGCCAAGAGTTCACACTGTTACTCAAGAAAATCCACTGATACCATTCGGACGCAGCCCCCTCCATCCGCAACCCTACCAACGAAATCTTGAGATGGTCAGGCACCTGTTGAAGGCGAAAATACATTTCCGCTTTAAACAACCAATTGTGAGGATTGGACTCGTGGAATGTAGGGATCTCCATTTTCACCCCTTTCAAGAGGTGATTCTGCTCTTGATTATCATACCGAGACGAGGATTGATGGCCATGACCAGCTGAAGAGTGATTCAGAGATGTAGGTATTGCGGAGAGTTCCCGCAAACGAAGATCGATTGCAAGCATGCTCTCCGTCAGGTGATCCAAACGTTGGTTCAACTCTGACTGCGTATTGTGCAGCTCCTCTGCAAGTTCTTGAACCTTCATCACCACTAGTGAATGCTCTGGTGAGTCCAGAGTGAAAGCACCAGTTTGTTAGGAAGATAGTTCCAGAAGAAGAGAGAGATAAAAGAAAACCGAAATCAATTCAATATATTCAATAATACGTTCTGTTACAACCCTCAGGCCATATAAAAAGCAAACAAGTATCCTCTAACAGACCCATAATATGCGCAACAAGTGCCACGTCCCTTATTACGTGTCTAACAGAAAAGTTACTCATAGTCTCAAGTGTCTTCTTGTGACTACATATAACCTTTCAAGACAGTTTGAGTGAATAACTCCTTTATGCTGCGATGATCCGTGCGAATAATGAAGGATGACCCAAGGAGGTATTGTCGCCACTTCTTGACAGCTTCTGTGATAGCAAATAATTCGCGCAAATAAGTGGAAGCAGAGGCCATGCGTGGATTTAATTTCTTGCTGAAATATGATAGCGGTTGTCCATGTTGGATCAGAACAGCTCCCACTCCAATAATAGATGCATCAGTTTCCAAAATAAATGGGGATGAGAAGTCTGGTAGTTCAAGAATAGGTGTCTCAGTCATGATGGTCTTCAACTGGTGAAAAGCTAACACAGCTGCAGATGACCAATGGAATTTTCCATCCCCCTTCAGAAGATCTGTCATAGGGGCTGCAATCATGGCATAATTGCAGACAAACTGGCGATAATACCCCGTAAGGCCAAGGAAACCACGTAATTGTCTCAAGGTACCAGGTAATGGCCAGTTAAGCATGATGGCTTCAATTTTTCCAGGATCTGCACGCACTCCTTTTGCAGAAACCAAATTTCCCAAGTAATCAATCTCCTTCAAAGCAAAGTCAGATTTTGACATCTTAACATAAAAAGCATGCAATTGAAGGCACTCTAATACCAGCCGCAAATGACCTGCATGATCAGACAAAGTAGAACTGTAAACAAGTATGTCATCGAAAAATACAATGACGAACCTGCGGAGGAAGGGGCGAAAAATGTGATTCGTGGATGCCTGAAACGTGGATGGTGCGTTGGTCAAACCAAAGGGCATCACTAAGAACTCAGTGTCCATCATGAGTTCGGAAAGCTATTTTCGGCACATCAGCAGGTAACACACGAATTTGATGATACACCGCACGTAAATCAAGTTTGGAAAAAATCACAGCACCACGCAATTCATCTAATAGCTCATCAATGGTGGGGATTGGGAACCGTTCTTTTACAGTAATCATGTTAAGGGCTCGATAATCAACGCACATACGCCACGAGCCATCATGTGTTTTTTTACCAAAAGCACCGGAGATGAAAATAGGCTTCTACTCGGTTGGATGAACCCCGTAGCCAAGAGGTCTGAAACCTGTGATTCAATCTCATTTTTTTGGTGATGAGCATATCGAAATGGCTTCACATTCACCGGATAAGCTCCCTCAACCAAATGGATTGAATGTTCCCACCACGAAATGGAGGAAGGGTCTGAGGAACATCAAACACAGATTTAAACTCCAAAAGAACCAGCCAAATAACTTCAGGTACCTGAACTTGAATTTTTTCCAAATCAGTAGAATGTATGCCAACACACCGATTCAGATTAGAAGGATTAGAATCACTAGCTGCAACATTGCTCATAGTGCCTTGCAAACATATGCACTTGCCCTTCCACTCAAATTCCATGGATAGTTTGTTGTAATCATGGGTGACACGACCTAGTTGACCCAACCACTGCATATCCAGAATGATGTTCAATCCAGACAGATCCACCACATACAGGTCCACACAAAATTCATGACCCTGTAACAACAAGTGAGTACTAAGGCATATGCAATCACAAACTAAGAAATTACCATCTCCCAGGAAAACAAGCATTTGTTTGCAACGTGATGACTTCAAGCCTAGCTGATCAACCAGTTGACGCTGCACGAAATTGTGTGTGCTACCTGAGTCCACAAGAACAGAAACAGAATGGTTTAGCAATCGAGCATCAAATGAAATGGCGCGGGGATTAAGTGAACCTGACAAGGAATGTAAGGCAACATTATGCTTCTCAACAACATTGGTATCAGTATGCCAAACAATCTCCTCTTCACCATCATTAGGTGAATCAGTAGAGTCCCCACAAAGCACCAACATCTTGGCCTTACATCGGTGACGAGAATTGCACTTCTCATCACAAGTAAAACACAATTATAAGTCACATTTCCTCTGCATCTCCTCAGAAGAAAGTCGTTTCATAAGAATTGAGGATGGCAAGGTAAGCAATGGAGTCGTGCTCATTGACGCAATTTTGTCCGGTACTTGATTCAAAGGAGAAGCCGAAGAAGAAGGTGGTGATTTGGAAGAATTGTGGTACTTGTTAGACGAAGAAGTAAATGAAGAACGCAACTCTGAGTGATGGGCTTCATACGCAGCAGCAAGCTGCATTGCTTGGTGAAGGGAAGATGGCCAATGTAATTGAATGGCACGACGAAGATCCGGATGCAATCCAGAGACAAAAAACTCATAAGCTAATCATCGTGAACTCTGTCACCTGATTAATAAGGGTTTCGAATTCACGGACGTGATCAGATAAGGAGCCTTGCTGTGTAATTTGGACAATAAACCCTTCAAATCGCAGTAATCGGAGGCACCAAATCGCTCCTTAATAGCAAGGGCAAACTCCGGCCAAGAGTTCACACAGTTACTCAAGAAAATCCACTGATACCATTCGGACGCAGCCCCCTCCATCCGCAACCCTACCAACGAAATCTTGAGATGGTCAGGCACCTGTTGAAGGCGAAAATACATTTCTGCTTTAAACAACCAATTGTGAGGATTGGACTCGTTGAATGTAGGGATCTCCATTTTCACCCCTTTCAAGAGGTGATTCTGCTCTTGATTATCATACCGAGACGAGGAGTGATGGCCATGACCAGCTGAAGAGTGATTCAGAGATGTAGGTATTGCGGAGAGTTCCCGCAAACGAAGATCGATTGCAAGCATGCTCTCTGTCAGGTGATCCAAACATTGGTTCAACTCTGATCGCGTATTGTGCAGCTCCTCTGCAAGTTCTTGAACCTTCATCACCACTAGTGAATGCTCTGGTGAGTCCAGAGTGAAAGCACCAGTTTGTTAGGAAGATAGTTCCAGAAGAAGAGAGAGATAAGAGAAAACAGAAATCAATTCAATATATTCAATAATACGTTCTGTTACAACCCTCAGGCCATATAAAAAGCAAACAAGTATCCTCTAACAGACCCATAATATGCGCAACAAGTGCCACGTCCCTTATTACGTGTCTAACAGAAAAGTTACTCATAGTCTCAAGTGTCTTCTTGTGACTACATATAACCTTTTATCCAAGTAGGTGCTCTTCTGATGCGTTTGGGCCTGGTTAACTCCTCATTAGGCTGGGCTGTCTCCTCAATGGGCTTCGGTTGGCTCACACATTAACACTACCCATCTTATTAATAGCCATGTTTCAATAGTGCAAAATAGTGCAATGCCGTAATTTGTTTTACTAAAATAATTTAGTAGCCATGTTTCATTACGCAAAGTTAATTGCAACAGTCAATATTAAAATAACATCAAAATATCATTGTTGGATTAACCATTCACTAAGTTATAAAATAAGGTTGAAACCCTTAGATGCGGCATTGTTGGATTAACCATTTATAATTAAGTTGTAAAATAAGATTGAAACCCTTAGATGCCGTAATTATTTACTCTTTTTTGGAATGATTAATTAATTTGTAAAATCATATTAAGTTGTTTAATGGTTGAAATCCTTATTTGAATATATAATCCAGCAATTTTAATTAATTTGCAATGAATATTTTAATTAATTTAGTAAATTTAATTAATGAAACTCTAATTACAAACCTATTCACATGATTTTATTTAAACCGATGTGTTATATCCAGTTAGTAAAATAATGAATTTGTAATAGTAAAATAATTATAATTGTTGGATTTACGGTTTGTTGGATTTTTATTTACGGTTGGTTGGATTTTTATTTACGGTTGGTTGGATTTAGGGTTTTCACTAATAATAATTGTTTTAGGATTTATTAATTATATGTTATGAAACCTGAAGAAAAAGTATATATTTATTTAAATAGATTAATTGTTAATGAAATGAATGGTTAATCCGACAATGATATTTTACAACTTAATTATAAATGGTTAATCCAACAATGTCGCATCTAAGGGTTTAAACCTTATTTTACAACTTAATGGATGGTTAATCCAACAATGATATTTTAATGTTATTTTAATATTGACTGTTGTAATTAACTAGGGGGAGTACTATTAGGCAAGAATTTTTTTTTTTTATCTTTCTAGTTTACAAGTTAGGGGGAGTACAATTAAGGATAAGAATTAAGAATAAGGATAAGCTATTATTTGAATTATGTAAATAGCTTTTGTTTCTATTCTTGTTTATTAGTTGCTTAGTTGTTTGTCTATTTTGTATTTGTGCATCTATATATAGGCATCTCTCCAGTAATAAAAACAACTTTTATTCGATAGAATTTTCAATTAGATTAATAAAAAAAATAAAAAAAGAGCTCACAATTCAATCTCTACCAATAAAAGTTCCAACTCAGATTCAATTGCCATGCAATAAAATTATTAGTAGACAATGTTATCAAAAGAAAAATTAATTTACTATCGAGGAAGAAATTCGGATATAGACATTTCATTGATAGAGGCTGTTGTGGAATTGTTGATAGATTGACTAGAACATGATTCATCTGCAAATGATTTTGGACCCATTTCATTAGGCAAGAAAAATGCAGGTTCTTGTGGAGTTGGCAATTCAATAAAATCACTGCTAAGATATGAAACAACTGTTGCCATTGTAGGTCTAGCATTAGGGTCTTGTTGAACACATAATAAACCAATTTGAATGCACTTAATGACTTCAATTTCAGAATAATTTTCCTTAATATATGGGTCATTATACTTAGTTGTATTTGATCCTTCCATTGTCTCCAAACCTGTAACAATTTGGAAATTAAAATAACAAAATCATTGCATACCATTGTGTTTGAATCAACCCAATGTACATTGGATATATGGCATATAAGCATTAATGCAAAAAAACAAATGGTTAGATCATTATACTCACATAACTCAAGAGGCCACCAACAACACGGTGTGATTCATATGAACCTAGATTCTTTTTTCCGGTAATAATCTCTAAAACCATGACTCCAAAACTAAAAACATCTGATTTCTCAGAAAATTGTCCTAGCATTGCATATTCTGGAGACATATAACCACTGTAAAATAAAAGAAAAAAATCAATAAAATTTGTTAAAACATACCTTATTAAGAAGTGAGAAAGAAAAAGATATGGATGAACAATATCAAAACTTACTATGTTCCAAAAATTCTATTTGTGCTTCCATGGTCCTCATTCATTTCAACAATTCTAGCAAAACCGAAATCAGAAATTTTTGGAATCATATTGCCATCTAATAGAACTTTACTAGGTTTTAGGTCACGATGTATAACTTTGAGCCGAGAATGCTTGAGCAATTCCTCTTATAATATTTTAACGTTCAAACCAGCTTAGCAACTTTTCCCTTTGAGAATCTACAAAATTGGTTAGGTGAAACATGTAACAGTTAAACACGTTTTGTAATCAGTAAATTTAATTGCATCAAGTTCATATAAAAGCACATATACATAATGCATGAATTTAAATAATAATTAATTGAAGAGTTTAAGGTGAAAAGTGTCAAACCAAATAAAAAGTAGTCAAGGCTCTTGTTGGGAACATATTCGTAAATAAGCATTTTCTCTTGTTCATCAACATAAAAGCCAATGAATTCCACTATATTTCTATGTTGAAGCTTCGCTATCAATAAAGCTTCATTCTTGAACTCATTAACACCCTGCTTAGAACTTCTTGAGAGTCTCTTTATAGCTATTTGTCGTCCATCAAGAAGAATGCCCTAAAAGTATAAATTATTATTGATTTAAGGGAAAAATAAGAATATAAAAACAAAATTGACCACATTTTCTTACCTTATAAACTTATCCAAATCCACCTTTGCCAATCATATTCTCATTTGAAAAGTTGTTGGTTGCTGCTTCAATCACAGCCAAATCGAAATGCAACTGCTCCAAAGTGGCACTTTCATGACCGACTAGATCAAACATGATTCAATAGTTAAACTATGTTGTCACACTTCTTGAAGCTTAATAAGCATAGGTTTAAAAAATATATTGTAAGGCATACAGTTTTCTCTAAGAATAGTCTTATGGCTCTTTCTTGCTTTTCTGTTTAGCATATAGCAGCTAAATGAGAAGATCAGCACCGAAACAAATGTGGGCACTACAATCAAGATAATTGTTCGCGACCGGCCCTTTATTTTTTCTGCACAAAACAATCAACACATCTTACTCGTGTTGAATTGTATAGTTTATGGCAAGTCATTATATGTTGATAACAACATGAATAATCGTACAACAACAATTTGCTTAACAATGTATGACAATAACAATGTTGGGTTTATGTATGACAATAATAATGTTGGTATATGAAATGGATCTGATAATTTTCCCATATTTTTGTATGATTCTAGGAATAGGCATATGAAAATATGCAATTTTAGATGATTATCTATTTTAGTGAGTAAGGTGTCAAGATACCACAAAATTGAGTTTTAACCAATTGTGTTGAATTGATTGGTGACATTGAAAGGGGAATCAATTTGGGATTTAAATTAAGCTACACAAGTGAGAATTAATGAAAATTGAAACCCTAACCATTCATTCTTAATAATTCTTGATTTAATCTTTGCATTCTTGTTTTTGATTTTGTTCTTATTTTAAATTATTCTACTGTTGGCTTTTATTTTAATTAATTTTAGTTATTATTACTACACTAAATCTTATTATTTAGACTCATCCAACTTAAGCGAAATAGTGAATCAGTGATTGAGGTACTAATCCTCGTGAGAAGATACTATTTCTTATCACTTTATTACTTATACGACCAGTACATTTGCTGAGTCTGCAACACGAGTTGACAAGACACGACACAAATAACCAATGGATTTCAAATGCATATGTTCTCGACATGACATGACATGAATCTAAATATTATTATTTAGATTCATCCAACTTAAGCAAAATAGTGAATTACTTACTGAAATACTAATCCTCGTGGGAAGATACTGTTTCTTATCACTTTATTACTTATACGATCAGTACACTTACTGAGTACGCAACACGAATTGACAAGACACGACACAAATATCCAATGGATTTCAAATGCATATGTTCTCGATATTGACATGACATGCTAATTATGCAGGTCGGCAAGATACGAAGAAAATTCCTCTTGTATATATTTCTTCCTTGACTTCCTCTACTAATTCTACTATAATGAAGTCTCACTTTCCTCATAGGGTAATGAATTTTATTTTAAAATGCCTAATTAGGCCATTTTCATTTTTTTCCAATGAAATATGTAATTATGAAAATGGACTCCTTCATCCTCTCACAACTTGTTGTCAAAAAACCCTTTTTTTAGAAAACACTCTTAACCCTTTCAAGGAATAAAATAGCTTTTTCATAAGAGACATCCAAAGGCATCTTGCACAGCTCAATGAAGTGATTCTTAAACAAATTTGGCTTGAATGGGTAGATGATGCATCATGGGAGTCCTTCCCTTCATGGTGTAAAGCAATTTAGTGAAGATTCAGAGTTAAAAAAAAAGTTTAACAAGGGAAAAATTGCAACTAATTTTTTTCTTTGAAGCCACAACTATTTATATGATAAAAAAATAAAAAAAGTGCTTAGAGATAAAGGCTTCTATAATTTTTAAGGGGGACGAGCACAAATTACATTATCAACAAATAAAAGAGTGTTTAAATCTAAAGGTTTGTATAAACTTGATGGGATCGATCAACCCCTAGCCTCTCCCTCGCTTCACCACTGTTGAGGGTATCTTAGTGAAGCTCTCAATAAATCCCTCAACAATCCTATAAAGGGTGATATCTAAAAAAAGTTCAACTACAAAAAATGTTGTTATCCAGAAAACACAGAAAAAAATTTAGACTTAAATTTTGATTTCTTTCAAGACTCTTCGAACTCACTAGATGAGAGGTTTGAAATTTTCCAAGCCATAGGAAAGTTTTAAAGACTGTCTAAAATTATTTGATGGAAAAGAATTTGAGAAAGAAGCTCGTGTTAACCTGTTGGGTGATATGTCTGAAAGAAAAGGGAAACCAGAAAAAAACAATTCACTTTTATTCTCAATAGTCTCTTTACAATGAATGAAAAGGGTATTTATACACAGGCCCACTTATAACAGTCCACCTCAGATTACCTACTAACACTAACTAGCCACATAGATCTTTTGACTAATGCTACGTGTAGTCACGAAGCCACGAAGGGATCCTTCTTTGCCTTTGTGGTCTTGTATCATCCATCGCTAACATTTCTTTACTTGTTGTTACTGCTTTATCTGCTCCCCCTTCAACAGGGACCTTGTCCTCAAGGTCCAAATGAGGGTACACTCTAGCAAGCTCTGAAGCAGGCTCCCAAGAAGCATCCTCTGGTAAGGAATATGACCACTGCACCAAAAATTCTTTTCTAGGTTGGCCTGCTACTGAATGGATTCGAGACATGAGCAACGCAATGGGTTGCTGCACTGGACGATTTTTAATACTGGTGTCTGGTAGAGAAGAGATATGTGGGGGAGGAGTTCCAGAAAAAGCCTTGAGAACTGAAACATGAAATGAGGGTTAAATACGATAGCTCTCCGGCAAAGCCACCTGATAAGCAACATAACTGATGACATGCTTGATGGGAAAGGGTCCAAAATAGCGTTTGGAGAGTTTGTGACAGCCTCTTCCAGCAACCGAGATTTGGCGATAAGGTTGTAGCTTCACCAAAACCAAATCACCTTCCTTAAATGTTCGTTCGTGACGATGCTTATCAGCACTTACCTTCATCCGATTTCTAGCTTGATGCAAATGCCTCTTCAGGCGAGCGAGTAATTCATCGCGATGCTTCAAAGTGGAATCAACAGCTTCAACTGAAACTTCATTAAGTAGATAAGGAGGAATCATAGTTGGGGGCTTACCAAATAAAGCTTGATATGGGGACATTTTGATGGATGAGTGTACAACTATATTATAGTGCAACCTTGCGCAACACAAGAAAGGAGACCAAAGGCTATTTTGTTGATTACAAAAAGCCTTGAGGTACTGCTCTAAATACCTATTAGTCACCTTTGATTGGCCATCAGTGTGAGGGTGGTACGCTGAGCTAGTGCGCAAGGTTGTCCCACTTAAACGAAATAAATGAACCCAGAATTTGCTGAGGAATATACTATCCCTGTCAGAGATGATCATTTTTGGAAGACCATGATGCTTAACAACCATGGAACAAAACAATTGGGCAACCGAAGATGCATTATATGTAGAGGGACGACCTCCAAAATGAGCAAGCTTAGTGAAGTGATCAATGACACGAGCTGTTGAACTCGCGCAAATTAAAAATTATTTTTTAATTTAGGGTTCGGAAAATTTGCAGTAAAGTGGAAACCCTAAGTCGTCTCTCAAGGAAATTGTTTTGGTTAAAATCGCTTATGAAAACAGAAAATTAAAAGGTGGTTTTGGATTTTTGGTTGAATAATTAAAAGACAGAATATAAAATTGGAATTAAAATTCGTAATAAAAAATTAACCAACCTAAGGTTAGGGTTCCATGGATGTCCTTCATTGGATAAAAATTACCAAATTCGTGATTAACCTCAATTGAATCAGAATCCTTATTTTCAATTGAGAACAATCTGATCATCAAATCTGATGATCATTCTTTTCCAATAATCGCAATCGCGAACCTCAGATCGAATATCCACAATCGCACGATATCGATCTGAGTTAGGGTAAAGAAACGAATCTGATTAGAGAGTGATCGCGAATCCTCTAGACAGATCCATGGAATCCCTTCCTCTTAGGTTGATTAAAGGGGTTTTAGCCTAGCATGGCTAAGATAAACATGATTAAAATTAAAATAAAATAAAAAGAAGAAGAACAAGATGAAGAACACGAAGAACGCTTCAGAGAAAATGTTTTGATCCTCCAATTCGAAAATTACAAGATGAATAAAAGTTTCCTACTCTGCCGTCATATACCCCTACCCAAATCGGGTTAGGGTTCAGTTCTGATCGGCCCATCTATAATACGAAATAAAATAAATAAAAAATAAAATAAAACTAAAACTTGGCTTTGGGCCATTTAAGTAATTGGGTTCTAATTTAAATTACAAGTCCAATAATAAAATAAAACTTCAGCAAAACGCGTCCAACTTGGCGTCAGAAATCGACCAACTACCAGTGTTAATTTGGCTTCGAGCTATTCATATGAATTGTAGACCTCTGTGTTATCTGAAAATCCCAAGAAGAACGGAGTTAATCCGACAACTGTGGATTGAGATATGGCCAAAATACAGAAGTAACGTACATCTGAAAAATTCTGTTGAAAATAAATTAAACCCAATCAAAAACTAAAAATCTAAATTAACTCAAAACATCATTATTTTATTCAAATAAATCCTAAAAATACTGATCAAGAGTAACAAATAAGTGCAATAAAATATGAGTTATCAAATTCCCCCACACTTATCTTTTGGCACTCTTGGGCAGAAACTAGAATAGAAAAAGAAAGCAAAGAAATAAGAAAATAGTGAAGATCAACCTATCCTTCCTAATAATTAGCAAGTATACAAAAGATAACAAAAATCACAAGTCTTGAACAGATAAACCAGCCAGGACAAAAATTCCTTAATCTCAAATCACAAGACCTGTCAATTTCCACTGCAACTGCAAACTACACAAAATGGTTCCTCACAGGATGCTCTCAATCTTCTCTCAAGTGTATCAGTTAATTCAGTATATCACTCAAATCAACTCAAGAAAATCATCCTACCATAGGCTTGCTCAAGTTCTACTTCTTCACTGCTAATAACACATGCATGCACAAATCAAGAGGGCTTTATGCAGGGTTGTACTGGGGCTGAGGTAAAGGTATGGATGAATACGGAAGAGAAAGCTAAACACCCCAGAAATTTACAAAGAGCAAAAAATTAAGAGCTAAACTAAGATAATGAAAAGATAAAAATAAACACATTTTTTTTGTTTTGTTTAAGAACACAGAAGAACCACATAGCAGAGAAAAGAATCAGATTGTCACCCCCCACATTTAAACTTTTTCACGCCTCAAGCAAACCCCCACACTTAAACACAACATCACAGTGAAAACCATTGCTCAGTAAATCTCCAGGGTGTGGAATTAATTGGTTTTTCACTTAGGCTTGTAATGTGTCGTAAGAAGTAAAGGATATAAAGGCTCAAGGGGCTCATCAAGGGATAATAATGTAAGGGATGGCTATCTGGCTAAAGTTGGTAAAGAAAGAAATGAATGCCTCAATCATATTCATGCATGTAAGTGAAAAATGCAGTTTCAAAAAGAATCAGAACAAGTTCTAGAGAACAAAGATCAAGAGCAGAAGCACACAAGAAAGAAAGAATGGCCAGAAGATATGCCATGTATACAGGCTCAAAACCTCACAAGGGTTAATGAAATCATGCAATCAACATCACATATCAATCAACAGGTATTGCAATACAAGAATCGAGATCAAAGCCTAACAGACTATGCTATCAAACATTGTGATCTAAGTCTACTCCATGTACCACTCACTAATTACCAGAAAGAAGAGGAAAATGTACCTATAAAAGTCAAAAACTAAAAGAAAGAAAGGAGAAGAAAAATAAAAATGCAAATAACAGAAAGAAAAGAAAAAGAGGGAAGAGAACTCCCTGAGGAGAATAAACAGCATCAAACAACTTGATTTCTGCCTCACTGGTTTAACACCTTCTTCAAGTAAAATGCGATGCATGCACATGGAAGGGCTGATTCCCACATTATCTGCTAAAGTCCATCCAATTTCCTTTTTATTTTCTTTCAGCAATGTCAGAAGCTTTACCTCCTGCTCAGGTAGAAGGTTCTTGGCCACTATCACAGGTAACTGCTCATTTTCCTCCAGATATGCATACTTCAGATGGTCATGCAGAACCTTCAGTTCCAACTTAGGTGGCTGCTCAGTGGATGGGAGAAGTCTAGTGGGTGCAGGTTCTGCAGAAAACACATTAACATCTATGCCTGCAATCAAATTCTCAGAAACAGAATCATCAATAATTTCAACAGACAATTCAGAATTCAACTTCAATGCAGAACCACTAAGCAAATCATCATTCAATGCATGATTAAAATCAAAACAGAACAACGCTATCTCAGCACAAGCAGTACAGTTACTACTATCGGTACAACCACATGAAAAATCAGAATCAGAATCAAGGAAGGATGAAAATTCTGGATATTCAGCAATCAAATCAACAGAGATATCATCAACCATTCATCTATTATATCAATGCAGAAAACAGAATGCTCTTTCTTAGGATATTTCATGGCATAAAAAATATTAAAATTGACCATGCTATCACTAAATTCCATGGAAAGATTACCAGCATGCACATCTATCTTAGTCCTAGTAGTTTTCATGAAAGGTCTACCAAGTATAATTGTACTACTAGGAGTCTCACCCTCCATCCCTAAGACATAGAAATCAACAGGAAAAATCAAATTGTTCACCCTAACTAATATATCTTCAACTACTCCAGAAGGATAAACACTACTCTTGTTGGCTAACTGAATAACAATACCAATAGCACGTAAGGGACCAAGACCAAGAGACTTATACATAGATTCAGGCGTAACATTAATGGATGCTCCTAAGTCTAACTTACAATCATGAAAAAAAGAATTTCCAATAATGCAAGAAATAGTAAATGTCCCTGGATCTTGACACTTCTTGGGCATGGGTTGGATGAGTGCTGAAACATTCTGGCTGACGCTGACTCGCTCATCTTCTTTCAGCCTCCTCTTGTTGGTGCACAACTCTTTCAGAAACTTGGCATATCTTGGAATTTGCTGGGGATATTGACCTCTACTTTTCTGAAGGTGTCAAGAATCTCTTTATCTTGAGCTTTTGCTGCTTGCTTTTTAGACTGAGTGGCTCTTTGAGGAAAAGGTAACGGGATGTGGACATCAGAAGTATCAGTATTTTGCTTCCTTGAACCAGTGTCACCTCCTTGAGATGACTCAACATTAGATTGGTTTGGCTCTTCCAGTTGATTGCCAGACCGCAGAGAGATGGCACTAACATTGTCGGTTCCCTTTGGATTTGGAACTGTCTGTGATGAAAGGGAGCTGCCACTTGCTTGTTGATTCTGACTCATTGATGTTGCAAGTTGGTCAATCTGTGTTTGTAGATTTTGGTTGGAAGACTCAGTCCTCTACTGGAACTGCAGATTGTTAGTTGCCATCTGCTTCACTAAATCCTCCAAAGAAGGACCATTGCTACTGGCTTGCTGCTGCATTGGCGATTGCTGCTGCATTGGCGGTTGCTGCATTGGCGGCTGTTGCATTTTCTGTGGAGGTGAAAATTGTTGAAAATTTTGCCTCTGCTGTGAAGGTACAAACTGCTGCCTCTGCTGGAATGATGCACTTTGCTGATCCTGGCTCCATTTGAGATTTGGATGATTTTTTCAGCCAGGATCATATGTATTAGAGAAAGGATTGTTTTGCTGTTGCTGGTGGTATTGTGGATTTCCAAGAAAAACTGCAGCAACAGACTGATCAACTTGGAAACCGTTGTCTTGTAGGGAAAGACAAGCATCCGTGGGGTGAGAAGGATCACAGCAGATGCCACACAGGTTGCTTATCTGTTGAGCAGAAGGTTGCACAGTCTGTGTCACTGCCAGTTGCCTCACCATTGATTTCAACTCATCAAGTCTGTTCTCCATTCTCTGGTTATCTGTGCTTGATACTCCTGCTGCTGCCACTATGGATTTTGCATTGGAGGAGCTTGAACTTAGAACACTGCACTGCTGTTTGCTCTAGTGCCAAATTGTTGAGCATTAGCCGCTATCTCAGAAATCAACTCTTTTGCCTCATCAGGTGTTTTATTTCCCAGGACTCCTCCACTAGCTCCATCTAAAAGGTTTCTATCCATAGGCAGCAACCCTTCATAGAAGTAAACAATCAGGAGATTGTCTGGAATCTGATGATGTGGACAACTTGCACAAAGCCTTTTAAACCGCTCTCAATACTCATGCATGTTCTCCCCATTAGCCTGCCTTATGCCATTGATCTCCTTTCTAATTGTGGTGGCCCTAGATGAAGGGAAGAATTTCTCCAGAAACAATCTTGACATGTCATTCCAGCTTACAATGGAGGAAGGTGGCAAGTAGTACAGCCAGTCCTTAGCTCCACTGTCCAAAGAGAAAGGAAAAGCACGCAGCTTAATTTGCTCCTCATCCACCCCTGGTGGCTTCATAGTGCTGCAGACTATATGAAATTCCTTCAGATGTTTGTGAGGATCCTCACCTGCAAGACCATGAAACTTGGGAAGCAAGTGTATCAGTCCAGACTTAAGCTCAAAAGGTACAATAAGGTTAGCATAACGAATACACAGGGGCTGCTCATTATCAACATTAGGAGCAGCCAATTGCTTAAGTGTTCTATCATTCATGATTTCAGAATCAAATAAATTATCAAACGAATAAACACTATGTAAAGGACTCGAACAAACAGACTCAACAGACTCAGACTCTAATGTATGCTCAGGAATAGCTCTATTGTAAGTCAACCTACGAGCTCTACTAGCAGCATGCAATGATCTCTCTATCTCAGGGTCATATGCATATAAATCATCAACACTGGTAGAACTCCTAGTCATGCATCGTAGGCAAAGGCATATAGTAGTAAAGTCGCAAAACATACGATAGAACACAAAAATTGCAGAAAATAGCAAACAAAAGCAAAAATAAATCTACGAAAAATACTAAATGACCTTGGAATGCTATGGAACCAACTCTCCTAAACTCTAATTGACCATTCAGACTCAAATCAAATAAAATATTTTCAAAAAATAACATAAAATAGTAAACGAAGGAATTTGGCAAAACCAGGGCCTGTTACTTGAGGCATAGCCTCATAAATTTTGACAGGGATGATCGTCTCCTTCAGCTCACAAATTTTCAGAGCGATTAGAGCAAGTTGAACAAGTTCAAAAATACCCGACACGTCCTGAAACGATAAAGAAACACCAAAACGGGTTAGTAAACGACAAAATTTGGCAAAAATAAGGGCCACCCCACGCCCTTTTAGGGCGTGACTTATGTTCAGAAGGTCGAATTCCTTTGGGAATAGAACTCCCGAAGCCAATCTCTCAAACAGAAGTTTTACCGATTTCCCCAAATTTGCCCAAAACTGCCCAAAACGTAAACCGTAATGCAGAAAGCGCAAAAAATGAGAAAAGACACATGTACAGGATCAAATTCTGATGCAGAATCAAAGGTGCAGAAATCGGAATCAGAAACACAAACGAGTGCAAACGCAGAAACAAGACAGATGCGTAAATTGTTTTTTTTAAGTTTTTTTTTTTTAGAAACAGAAACGAAAATTAAAGAAGAAGATGATCAAAAATCAGAAAACGATTTCGACCGATGCAATTTCCCTGGCAACGACGCCAAATTTGACACGAGCTGTCGAACTCGCGCAAATTAAAAATTATTTTTTAATTTAGGGTTCAGAAAATTTGTAGTAAAGTGGAAACCCTAAGTCGTCTCTCAAGGAAATTGTTTTGGTTAAAATTGCTTATGAAAACAGAAAATTAAAAGGGGGGTTTTGGATTTTTGGTTGAATAATTAAAAGACAGAATATAAATTTGGAATTAAAATTCGTAATTAAAAATTAACCAACCTAAGGTTAGGGTTCCATGGTTGTCCTTCCTTGGATAAAAATTACCAAATTCGTGATTAACTTCAATTGAATCAGAATCCTTATTTTCAATTGAGAACAATCTGATCATCAAATCTGATGATCATTCTTTTCCCATAATCGCAATCGCGAACCTCAGATCGAATATCCACAATCGCACCATATCAATCTGAGTTAGGGTAAAGAAACGAATCTGATTAGAGAGTGATCGCGAATCCTCTAGACAGATCCATGGAATCCCTTCCCCTTAGGTTGATTAAAGGGGTTTTAGCCTAGCATGGCTAGGATAAACATGATTAAAAATTAAAATAAAATAAAAAGAAGAAGAACAAGATGAAGAACGCGAAGAACGCTTCAGAGAAAATGTTTTGATCCTCCAATTCGAAAATTACAAGATGAATAAAAGTTTCCTACTCTGCCGTCATATACCCCTACCCAAATCGGGTTAGGGTTCAGTTCTGATCGGCCCATCTATAATACGAAATAAAATAAATAAAAAATAAAATAAAACTAAAACTTGGCTTTGGGCCACTTAAGTAATTGGGTTCTAATTTAAATTACAAGTCCAATAATAAAATAAAACTTCAGCAAAACGCGTCAAACTTGGCGTCAGAAACCGACCCTCTTCTAATCCGAATTGGGCTTCGAGCTCTTCATAAGAATTGTAGCCCTCTGTGTTATCGGAAAAACCCAACAAGAACAGAGTCAATCCAACAACTGTGGACCGAGATATGGCCAAAATACAGAAGTAACGTAAAGCTGAAAAATTCTTATGAAAATAAATTAAACCCAATCAAAAACTAAAAATCTAAATTAACTCAAAACATCATTATTTTATTCAAATAAATCCTAAAAATACTAATCAAGAGTAACAAATAAGTGTAATAAAATATGAGTTATCAATCAACGATAAAAAAAATCATGGACAACCCTTTAGACAATGGAAGGCCAATTATGGAATCCATGGTGAGGTCTTCATAAGCTCCTGCAGGAATAGGTAGAGGCTGCAAAAGGCCTTGAGATGGCGTTGTACTAGCCTTGACCTGCTGATAGATGACATAATCATGTACAAACTTTTTAACATCGCAACACATTGACTTCCAATAAAAGGACGCTGAAAGTCTCAAAAAAGTCCGCAATACTCCAGCATGGCCACCTATTAGAGTGGCATAAGCTTCTTTAATGAGTTCCCATCTGATGGGGGAGTGAGATCCCAAAAAGAAACGACGTTGATGGAAGAGAATTCCATCCTGGACAGCAAGAGCTGGAACAGAGCATGTGCCCAAAATTTCAAAAAAAAAGGAGAGCATGTGCCCAAGGAAAGTTGTTGATGAAGGGTGATGAGCTCTGAGTCAGAAGTGTTCTCCTCACGAATGCGTTGAGTTATGTCAAAGGTAGGAGAAGATAATAATGCAAGCAATTTAGCAGAATCTGCCTCTTCAAACTGCCTTGATAATGCATCCGCAACAATATTACTACCACCAGATTTGAATTCAATTGAAAAGCTATAACCAAGCAGCTTACACACATAGTGTTATTGCTCAGGGGTTTGGATAACTTGGAAAAGCAACTCTTTGATGCTACGGTGATCTGTTCTAATAACAAAATGACTCCCTAGCAAATACTGGCGCCATCGTTTGACTGCCTCTGTAATAGCAAATAATTCCCAGACATAAGTTGAGGCTACACTCATCCGAGGACCCAACTTTTTGCTGAAAAAGGCAAGTGGCTTATTGTCTTGTAATAAGACTGCTCCTACACCAGTAATGGAAGCATCCGTCTCTAAACGAAAGGGGCAGAGAAATCAGGTAAAGCCAAGGAAGGAATCTCAGCCATGGCTTCTTGTAGCGCATGAAAAGCATTCGTAGCATCAGATGACCAAGAAAACTGGTCAGTTTTCAAGAGGTTAGTCAAAGGTGACGTACAAAACGCCTGTAATAGCCAGTGAGGCCCAAAAAACTCCGTAGTTGTTTCACTGTTGTAGGCATAGGCCACTGGAACATTGTAGAGATCTTTTTGGGGTCTGCACGCACACCAGTAGCAAACACTATATGTCCCAAATAGTCAATTTCATGAACTCCAAAAATGCATTTGCTCAATTTGATAAAGAACTGACTTTGCTGTAAACAAAGAAGAACATCATGTAAATGGGATAAGTGATCTGAAAAAGAAGCACTATATACCAATATGTCATCAAAAAATACAATGACAAATTTGCGAAGAAAAGGCTTAAACATCTGGTTCATCACAACTTGAAATGTTAATGGAGCGTTGGTCAATCCGAAAGGCATAGCCAAGAATTCGTAGTGGCCTTCATGAGTGCGAAAAGTCGTCTTATGAACATCAGCAGGTGTGACTCGTATCTGATGATAGCCAGCTCTGAGATCAAGTTTGAAAAAATATGAAGCTCCCAACAACTCATCAAGAAGTTCATCTATGGTGGGAATTAGGAAACGATCCTTGATCATGATGGCACTGAGTGCCCTGTAATCTATGCCCATGCGCCAGGTATTGTCCTTTTTCCTAACCAAGAGAACTGGTGATGAATATGGACAGTGACTGGCCTGAATTAAATCACTGGAAAGGAGAACCTGGACCTGTTTTTCAATTTCTTCCTTTGATGATATGGGTAATTGTAGGGCCGAACCTTTACTGGTTTAGAATCCTGCTTAAGGTGGATGGAATGATCATGACCACGGAAAGGAGGCAAAGTTTGAGGGATGTCAAAAACAAGATTGAATATAACAAGGACATCCCATAATTCTGGAGCCAAAATCGGTTATAATGCAGCCAATTCAGAACTAATTGACTCTAAACTAGAGAGAGCTAAACAAGTGACATGGAGTGAAGATAATAACTGTCGTGTCTGACAAACAGCACCTTGCAGAACCACCAGTTCATTGTTATGCATGAATTCCATGGACATAGTTTGGTAATCATGTGTGACTCTGCCAAGTTGACTCAGCCACTCAATGCCCAATATCACTTTAAGGTTTGGAATGTCCAATACCCACAAATCCACTGTAAACACGTGTCCCTACAATTTCAAAAGAATGCCAATGCACTTCCTATCACAAGTTAAAAAATCACTATTGCCAAGGAAAACTCTCATTTTTTTCACCCTTGTCGGACTTAACCCAAAGGAAAAAGCAGTATCCTTATGCACAAAATTATGTGTGCTCCCTGAATCAACTAAGACTTGAACTCACTAATTAGCAAGTAAAGCAGGAAAAGAAATTGAACGAGGATTGGTATCACTTGATAGAGAATGAAGTGCTGCATAAGTATGTTGTGACAGATTGGCCTCAGACTGCCATAATATTTCCTCAGCTTCCTCCGAGGATTCCCATATTAAAAGCAAAAATTTGGCCTTGCACTTGAGACGATTCGACCATTTCTCATCACACGTATAGCAGAGGTTTAAATCACGACGATGTTGGAGTTCCTCTGGAGACAACTTTTTAATGGGTACTCAAGATACTGTGGTATGGTTTTGGGGGCTGTGGTCGAGGGCAAAAAAGTAGTAACTGATGTCGAAGTAACAGAATTCTTGACAGTATTCGAATATTGGAAAGAGGATGAGGGTTTCTTGGTAGATGTATGAGGGTTAACAGAAAAAGAAGAGCATAATTGCTCATGGTGGGCATCATAAGCAAAGGCCAATTGCATTGCATGGTGTAACGATGTCGGCCAATGAAGTTGGATCACCCCACGCAATTCTGTTTGAAGACCTGATATCAAGAAACTCATAAGAACATAGACAGAAAAATCTGGAACCAGATTGATTAAGCCCTCAAACTCCTGAACATAATGTGACAGAGACCCAGATTGGGAAAGCTTCAAAATGGCTCCTTTAAGATCAAGAAACGCTGATGCTCCATATCTTTGACGAATTACGTGCACGAAGTTCTCCCACGTACTAATCGTCCCAGTGTTGTAAAGCCATTGAAACTAAGGTGCTGATGTACCATCCTTTTTAACCCAGCAAGTTGAACTTTAAGGTGAGGAGGGATGTTCTATAAATGGAAGTATAATTTTGTCTTGAAGATCCAGCTATGTGGGTCAACACCACTAAAAGAAGGTATCTCCATTTTCACTGTCTTCAAGCTTCTCTGATCCATTGAATCAGCATTACCGTGATGGTTATGTGATTGATTACCCGAATAGGTTGATGGGAATTGAATGGGGGTGGGTTTTGGGTCTGAGACATGAACTCTTGAAGACGAGAGTCCAATTGTAGAATTGACTCAGTGAGTTGATCCAAGCGTTGTTGCAAATATGAGCACGTTGATTGCACTTCTTGCTAAAATTTAGAGCGCAATTCCTCTGCAACTTCTTGAATGCGCATGTTGAAGTTCAACTCGAAATGGAAGCACTAGATGTTGGGTGATATGTCTGAAAGAAAAGGGAAACCAGAAAAAACAATTCACTTTTATTCTTAATAGTCTCTTTACAATGAATGAAAAGGGTATTTACACACAGGCCCACTTATAACAGTCCACCTCAGATTACCTACTAACACTAACTAGCCACATGGATCTTTTGCCTAATGCTACGTGTAGTCACGAAGCCACGAAGGGATCCTTCTTTGCCTTTGTGGTCTTGTATCATTCACCGCTAATATTTCCTTACTTGTTGTTACTGCATCATAACTGGAGAAAAAATGGACTTGGATGATCATGAGCCCATAATTGACAGTGGATTGTGATAAAAAAAACTTATTTCGTGTTGAATTGGGTAAAAGAAGTTGGTGTGTGATGTACAATGCTAATGTAACAATATTTGTCTTGGAGTATTTGTTTTGATATGCTTTTAGATTCCACCTTATCTATATGGTAAGGTTTGTAATGCAATATGATGTAAATAAGTTTGTGATTGTGTTTATATTGTTATAAAAGAAGAATGTTGTAACCTAGTATGGGAGAGTTTGCCTAGTTATCAATAAGAAGGGTGGTGTTATTTTTAAATTCTCTCTGTCTCTCTTGTAATCCTTTAGTGTAACCTGTGATCATCCCTTTAATATAACAATTCTTAGTATGCTTTGCAATCATCATTGATATAAATATTGCACGTGAGGTAATTCTTTTCACTTTTTTCCTCACATCAACAGAGTTTGTGCACAATGAATTTTGTGCCAAAATCTTGTTTAAAGGTGGACAAGCAAAATGTCTACTATCAATCTCGTGTAAGGAAGTCTCCCCGTTGGATTGGATGAATTTTGAGAAGAGAAAAACAAAAAAGCATCTGATCCAATCCCATTAATTTTCTCATTTTACCATACAATGGATTTAATTCAAGTTTCAAATTCAATCATGTCCAATTTAATCTACAACATTTTAGATTGTTTTATAAAATAAAGATAAAGAGAATTTTTTTAGAGAGATCAATAATACAAGAGATTTTCAAAGCCTAATTCTTCAAGAATTGTACCTGATGGAGAAGGACTAGCTGGCGTGGGTGGCTGAGCTTGGTCACCATCTCTGTAAAATTGGACCAATTCAAACCTGAGATTGCAGATAGGATATAGAACTCTTCCCCCTATGCTTCCCAAATGAGACCATGGGATTGTTGTTCCAATCAGATCTCCTAGACACCCCTTGCAATCATCACTAGACAAATCCTGTGTACATTGAGCAAGACTATAAAGAGTTTGTAAGTCATTCAACTTTAATGATTTTGTTCCATATCTCTTGACATTGTCCCGTGCCACGATTGCCACCTTTGATAATGCATTCGATACTGCAAAATTGAAGAAGTTTTGCTTCTGATTGGGGCCTGAGGTACTGGTGATATTCAACTTGAAAAATATAGGACATCTGTTCATTACGCTGAAGAAATTCCAATAGGAATAACGAAGCAAACAGTAACTATACCAAATTATAGCCTCTTGGAACAAGTGGCACTCTGAGGATATTTGACGTGTTGCGTTTAGGACATAGTGTTCATAGAGAAGAGAGGGAATGTCACCTCGGCACATGAATAGGCCAAACACTGTGTCAGCAACATTAACCTTATGAAATCCCTTGCCACTGGTAGCATTGGAAGACAAGTAAGAGAAGAGGGTCTTGAGGTATATTTGGAAAGTGTTGTTGGTAGTGAAGGTTTTGTTACCTGAACAATTGTGTGAAAGATAAACAGGGTCTTCTGAAAATCTTGTATCTGCATTTGAAGTATGTGTAACAGGAACATGCATTGGTGCAGGAGTTGATGAGGGAACATAGGAGAGATAAAAGGCGTACATTTCATACCTAATATTATAGCTTGGGTTAAGAACTCTACCACCTATCCTTCCTTCACAGAACGATGAAAGTTTCCCTATTACTCCACTAAGATAGGTTCTGCAATCATGGAGTGAAAGATTTGGTGTGCACTGAGCTAGACAATAAAGGGATTGAAATCCAGACACGATTTCTTCCTTTGTTGAATATTTCTTGTGACCAATAGGAGCACGAGCTGCTTCATCTGCAGTTTCGTTCATGGTCAAAAACAATAAACGCATGAAGCTTTCAAGGTTTGAGACATTCTCTGTGTTAATCAGGTAAAAGTTAGGCGTTGTGGCAAGGGTGGAGAAGAAATAGGTGGTGGAATACCAAATCATGCACTCGTCGTACCAAATCACACCTTCTTTGGATAAGGAGCACTCAGAGGAAAGTTTCTGGGTTGCATTCAAAGGCGGATCCAAGTGTTAGAGAAGGGGGGCAAGTGCCCACCCTTAAAATTTGATGCAAAAATATAAAAATATTTTTTTCATAAAATTCAAATTTTCCTATTTTAATTTTGGGGTAGGATATTGAAACAACCAAACCAAATAGTGTTACCACCAATATTACTACCAATTAATTTCACCATTAGATCTATTATGTTGATCCAACGGTTATATTTATTTCTATCTTTGTATGGTTATGATTCCCCATATTTAATAATTTATATTTATTTTCACCTTTGTATGATTATGATTTCCCATATTTATTGATTTTACATTAAATATGGGGAATCATAACCATACAAGATGAAAATAAATATAATCGTTAGATCAACATAATCAATCTACGGTAAAATTGATTGGTAGTAACATTGGTGGTAACCCTAGTTGATTGTTACGATATCCTACCCCTTTAATTTTCCTCCTTCTATTTTATTTTCTCGTAAGTTTTTTTTTTCCTCCTTGATAACTCATATTTTGTTACACTTATTTATTACTCTTAGTTGGTATTTTTATGATTTATTTGAATTAAATAAAGGTCTTTTGGGTCAATTCACAATTCTAGATTTTAGTTGGGTTTAATTGATTTTCGTCATAATTTTCTAGATTTACACTACTTTCGTATTTTGACCATATCTCACTCTACAGATGTCCGATTGACTCCGTTCTTGTTGCTTTTTGCAGCTAACAGATAGGGCTACAATCGCTATTTCAGTTACTGAAGCCCAATTCGCACGGGAAGATTGTCGAAACTTGATCTCAAGATGACGTGTTTTGCTGGAATTTTATTTTGACGTTTGAACTTGTAATTTTCATTAGGACCCAATGTGTTTAGGGCCCAAGGCCATGTTTTATTATTTTATTTTATTTTATTTTATTCAGCTTTTATTTTATGTTTGGGATGAAGTGGTGAAACCCTAGCCGTCCTGCGTGACGGCTATTTAAGGGAGACTCTAGGAAACCCTTCAGCAGTCAGTTTCTACAACAGAAAAGTTCTCTCTGAGTTTTTATTCAATTCTTTTCTTCATCTTCTTCTTATTTTTTGAATTATGTTTACCTTAGCCATGCGAGGCTAAGAACCTTTTAATCAACCTAAGGGTAATGGATTCCATGGATTAGTCTTGAGGATCTGCGTTTATTTCAAATCAGTTTTGTTTCCCCTCCCAACTCAGATTGATATCGTGCGATCGTGGATATTCAATCTGAGGTTCGCGATTGCGATTATGGAAAGGGATTAATCATCAGATTTGATGATTAGGTTGATTGACCCTATGACCTTAAATCAAGCGGGCTGATACTCTGCGATTGTATGAGTAGAAGCATCGTCTTTGATCAAATGCTAAGCGATCGCTTAGAGAGGGTTGTCAATTGCAAATAAGAATTCTGATTCGATTGACAAATCAATCACGATTCTGATATCCTCTTATCCGAGGAAAGACGTTCATGGAACGCAAACCTTAGGTTGGTTATTTTTAATTACGAATTTTACATACAATTTTACATTCTGCCTTTTTAAATTATCAAACTGAAATCAAAACAAACCCCCCTTTTATTTTCTGTCATCATAAGTGATTTTTACCCAAACAATTTTCTTGAGAGACGACTTAGGGTTTGCACTTTAGTACAAAAAAATTATGAACCCTAAAGAATTAATTTTTAATTTGCGCGAGTTCGACAGCTCGTGTCACTCCTCCACCTTCATTATCCAAACCTAACAACACCAGAGACAGCATAAGCTCGTTTGCATCTACATACTGATTCATCTCCTCTCAAACCTCAATCTCCGTTATTAGAAGTTGGAACATTTGTTTCTTTCTTCATCATCGGTCAAGTTAAGTCGCAATCTGTCCAAATCTATATCTAAACCAGACCCAGCCAGCCGGCACCTGCTCGCAAGTCGCGTTCCAGACCAGACCCAGATCTATATGTACTTGAACAGTGCCCTCGCTTCATTAATTTCCTGGATCCGCCACTGGTTGCATTTACAACGCATTGTTGACAGAGCTGAGAGGGGATGTCACCCCTGCACATGAACAAACCATAGATTGAATCTGAGGGGTTTTCGCCAATGAATGTGGTGTTGTAGAATTGGGTGCTGTCGGTGGCGTTTGATGATAAGGAAGAAAGTAAAGTCCCAAGGTTCAATTGGAATGAGGTATTGGCTGTGATTCTCTTGCTGGAGCAATATTGGTATAGATAAATAGGGTCGTCAAATTTTCTGAACCCTAATTAAAAAACAATTTTTAATTTTCGCGAGTTCGAAAGCTCGTGTCATGGATCCCAACAAGATTGAGGCCGTGTTGAATTGGGAAAGGCCCAAGACGGTTACTGAAGTGATGAGTTTATTGGGTTTGGCAGGTTACTACCAGAGGTTCATTAAGGGATTCTCCACGATGATTATACCATTGACTCGTCTTACCCGGAAGGAGACTCCGTTTGTGTGGACTCACGAGTGTGAGGAATGCTTTCAGAAGTTGAAGGAGAGATTGACTACCGCTCCAGTGTTGATCCTTCATGATCCTGATGAGCAGTTTGAGATTTACTGCGATGCATCTGGAAAGGGGCTGGGTTGTGTGTTGATGCAAACCAGTAGAGTTGTTGCTTATGCTTTGAGGCAGTTGAAGCCTCATGAGGAGAACTACCCGACTCATGATTTGGAGTTGGCTGCGATTGTGTTTGCCTTCAAGATTTGGAGGAATTATCTGTTTGGTATGCAGTTTGCTGTGTTCAGTGACCACAAGAGTTTGAAGTACTTGTTTGATCAGAAAGAACTGAACATGAGGCAAAGGAGATGGATGGAGTTTCTGAAGGACTAGGACTTTGAGTTGAAGTACCATCCTGGCAAGGCCAATGTGGTAGCTGATGCTCTGAGTCGGAAATCCGTGAGTCTATCCAGTTTGTCGATAGGTGACTTTGGTGTTATTGAGAAGTTTCGAGATCTGACGGTGACTTCCTTGTTTGGGGGTGCACTTCTCGAGATGGAGACTGTGAGAGTCATGAATGAGCTTATGGAGAAGATCCAAGATGCGCAAGTGCAGAGAGAGTGCCTGGACTACGTGAAGAACCAAGATGGTGTGTCTTGGAATGAGGATGGACTTTTGTTGTTCCAGAAGAGGATTGTGGTTCCTCGAGGTCCTTTGACCGAAGAAGTTATGGCAGAGGCCCATAAGGGCCAGTTCACGGTTCACCCAGGTGCTACAAAGATGTATCAAGACCTGAAGAGAAATTTCTGGTGGCCGGGTATGAAGAAGGACATTGTTGTGCATGTGTCCAAGTGTTTGATTTGCCAGAAGGTGAAGATTGAACACCAGAAGCCGTCTGGTAAGCTTCAACCTCTAGAGATTCTGGAATGGAAATGGGAGAGCATTTCCATGGACTTCGTGGTGGGTTTACCGAAGACTCAGGTTGGCTGCGACCCTATCTGGGTCATTGTGGACACACTGATGAAGTCTGCCCATTTTCTTCTAGTGAAGGTGAGTTTCACTACTGAGCAGTTGGCTAGACTGTATGTTCGCGAGATTGTGAGGCCTCATGGGGTGCCCGAGAGTATCATCAGTGATAGGGACCCGAAGTTCACATCTCGGTTCTGGGAGGCGCTGCAGGGAGCTTTTGGTACTCAGTTGAGATTGAGTACATCCTATCACCCTCAGACTGACAGACAGACTGAGCGGACCATCCAGACCTTGGAGGATATGTTGAGGGCTTGCACTTGGGAGCAGGGTTTAGCATAAGATAGGTACCTGCCATTGGTGGAGTTTTCGCACAACAACAGTTTCCATGCTAACCTGGGCATGGCACCCTACGAGGCGATGTATGAAAGGAGGTGTCGGACTCCTACCTGTTGGTCTGAGGTTGGAGATAAGGAGTTGTTTGGCTTGGACTTTGTCCAAGATACTACCTAGCAGATCCAGATGATTAGGGAAAAGCTGAAGCAGGCGCAGAATCGCTAGAAGAGCTACTACGATGTCAAGCATTGTCCACTGGAGTTCAGTGAGGGTGAACACGTATTTGTGAGACTTTCACCTGTCGTCGGTGTTGGTCGAGCCCTCGGAGTGAGGAAGTTGAGCTCGAGATTCATTGGGCCATACCAGATCCTTGGTAGAGTAGGACCTATTGCCTACCGACTTGCCTTGCCTCCGAACTTTGCCAACATCCACGACGTGTTTCACGTGTCTCAGCTTTTGAAGTACATAGCAGATCATTCGCACATGGTGCAACCGGATGATGTGGAAGTTCGGGAGAACTTGAGAACTCTCGTCGGACCACTCAAGATTCTCGATCGTGGCGAGAAGAAGCTGAGGATCAAGATCATTCCGATGGTCAAGCTGCAGTGGACAGGAAGAACTCCTGAGGAGTGTACTTGGGAGCGAGAGGACGAGCTTCTCCGGCAGTACCCAGAGTTTCGAGACATATATGTTTCTGATTTTGAGGACAAAATCCTAAAAAGGTGGGGTGAATGTAAGAACCTGCACCTTTAATTTAGGAAATTAATTAAATAAATATGAGAATTAGTAAATAATTCCATAATTGACCCTAATAATTATGAGAAGGCTTAAATAATTATAGAAAGTGATTAATAATACTGAAAGTCGCTTTTCGGACGAAAAATGCAGATACCGGTTCTGCTCCTCGGTATAAATGCGTACCGATGAAGTATCCCAGAAAATTATAATAAGTGCATGAATATTCCTAGAATAATATATAGGACTTGTAAAACAAGTTTCAAGTGAAAATAATGAGAACTGGTGCCAGAACTAGTACTGGCTAAGGAAAAGCGCGTACCAGAAAGGTGCTGCGAAAAATAAAATAAAAATATGAAAAATCTTAGAAAAAGGAGTAGGTTCAGAATCCTGAGTTTGGGATTAAAATGCTAAGCGTAGCTATTAGCACTAATACAGTGTGATTAACTTTAATCCGCCTATAAATAGGCATGGCACATTAATCTAGACTGATCTTATCAGTTTTCTACGTATCCATTGTGCCTCCATTTCTGTGTTGGTGCTCTCCAAGCCTTCCACCTCCATTTTCTTCCAAAAAAACTCCTCAAAGTGATCAACTTTCTTCTAGTTTCCTCCATCTAACCTCACAGTTAAGTGTAAGGGAGACTTGGGTGGGAGTGTGAACCTTGTGGCTGAGTAAGGTTACTGTGTGTGGGAGTTTGATGGATTACTTATTGGTTTGAGTGTTGGGAAGCCATTGTTCCTTGTTTATTGAGCTTCAAGGAGCCACATTTGGTGAGAAAGAACCTTGCTTGCTTGTCATTTTCGTGTCATTGTGGAAACTGAACTTTGGGGGCTGATTGGCGAGCTCCATGAGCCATTGTTGCTCTGTTTTGAGCCTTGGGTAAGTGTCACCAACTTTGATCATGAGTTTTCCTTGTTTAAATGTGGTGTGATGAACCCTTAGTTCATCATGGTTTTTAGCAGGAATTAGGATCAAATTGTGTGATTAAATGATGAAAAACAAGGTTAATGTCCTAAGATGTCCTCAATTACAAGTTCAAGAGCTTTATTGGAAATTTGTATGATTCTTGTAGGAAAAGCAAGCTTGAAAGACAACTGGAGAAGGAAGAAGATTCTGGAGCTCAAGAGGAGAAAAATTGCCTAAGTGTTGAGCGCTAAAACGTCCACACTGAGCGTTTTAGCGCCCTGTTACAGGAAGAGGCCAAAACTTGCTGGTGTTGAGCGCTAAAACGTCCACACTGAGCGTTTTAGCGCCCTGTTACAGGAAGAGGCCAAAACTTGCTGGTGATGAGCGCTAAAACATCCACACAGAGCGTTTTAGCGCGCTGCTACACTAAGAAGATGGAAAATTACTGGTCTTGGGCGCTAAAATGGCCTTCAATATGCGTTTTAGCGCCCTAAAGTGGAAAACGATTCTGGTCTTCACCGCTAAAACATCCAAATCAAACGTTTTAGCGTTGGAGTCAGTTAAAGTTAGTTGAGCATTCACCAAGTTTGGACGCTAAAACGGTAATTCCTTAACGTTTTAGCGTTGAAATCAGTTAAAAGCAGTTGAGCATACGTAAAGCATGGACGCTAAAACGGCCACTTATGGACGTTTTAGCGCCCACATCAGTTTTCTGTTTTTAATTGTAACACTATATAAGGCAAACCTTGAGACTTAGATCAGAATCTGGGGGATCTGAACTCTCTCTCTCTTAAACTTAGTCTGACTTCTCTCTAAATTCTCTTAGTTTTTGTATTAGGATTTCCTTGTAATAGTTTGGAGATTGAAGACTTTCAACATGGAAATGAAGTTTGTTTCTTCTTCTCTTATTTATTCCTTAGTCATGTCTGAGTAGAGTCTTTGTAGTCTGAATGCAATGGAACTCCATGATAATATTATATTGATTTGATTAATATGATGAAGTATTTTTCATGTGTTGATTTGAGATTTTCTGAGTTAATTATTTCTATCAAAGAAGTAGTATAGAACATGGATGTTTATAAGATTTCTGTATTTGATAATCTCAACATCAGAATTCTAGTACTCAAGGGATTGATGCTAGAATTCTGATGTAATCTTAAAACCTTAGTATTTCATGCATGTATTAAGAAAGAGATCACCAAGGGATTGGGGTTTCTGATTAATGTATCTATCAGGGTAGTAAGGGATTACATCTTGATAATAAGTAAAAGGTTGATTAACATCACATGGAAAGGAATTCATCATATGATCAATTTTTATATGGGTTATCATGGAGGAAAGTTGTTTTCTGACTTCTTGTTGTTTTTATTAATTCCTAATCCATATTTACTTTGTGTCAAATTACTTACAATCAATTTTCTGGTGACAAATTATTCATGATTTTTACAAACTCTTATTTGATTCAAATTAGTTTTCTATGGTATATTGGTGTTTGAACACAATTCCTCGTGGGAACGATCTTTACTCATCATTTTATTACTTGTACGATTAGTGCACTTGCTAAACGTCCAACAAGTTTTTGGCGCCGTTGCCGGGGAATTTGTTTTTCAACACTAACTGATACTATCGAATTCTGAGATTGAATCCTTTTATTTTCAGTATTTTAGTTTATGTTAAGTTTCTTGTCAATTTTGGTTCTGGTATATGCGAGGTACACTTGATCCAAATTTGTTGTTGTATGATCCAGAATTTGAAAGGACATTGAGGAAGCACAAAAGGGCAGCCAGGCAAAGGAGACAGTTACAAGAAATTGGTGAATCAAGTACGGTTAATCAGGAAGATATAATGGCAGAGAATCACAGACCACCACCACCACAGAGGACACTTGGAGAGTACATGACTCCTGCAGTGATTCCTCCAATTGGGAGTGTTTTGCGCCCAACAGTGGAGCCCAACAACTTTGAATTGAAGCCTGCTTTGATACATTTGGTGCAGAAGGATCAGTTTGCTGGAACCAGTGCAGAGGACCCTTACTTGTACATAGAGAACTTCCTATTGTTGAGTGATACTGTGAAGATAAATGGTGTCACAAGAGATGCAATTCTGTTGAGACTATTCACTCATTCACTGACGGATGATGCAAGGAGATGGCTGCAATCATTGCCACAAGGAAGTATAACAACTTGGGATGATTTGCAAACCAAGTTCTTGCAAAGGTTTTTCTCAGCATCCAAGAGGGCCAAGTTGAAGGATGAGATTACAAGCTTTAAGCAGAAAGAGTCAGAATCTATTTATGAGGCTTGGGAGAGATTCAAGACTTTGTTGAGGAAATGTCCACAGCATGGAATTGAGGCATGGCAACAAGCAGCAATCTTCCTGCAAGGAATGACCACTAACACTAGAACCTTGGTGCATGCCACTGCTGGTGGATCATTGACTACCAAGACCCCTCAAGAAGCCTTGGATATCTTTGAGTCATTAGCATCTCAAGAATTTGATAATGCCCCAGTGGCTGACAGAAGGACAGGAATTATCAGGTTGGATGGGTATGATGCTCTGTTGGCAAGGAATGATCAACTGATGCAGACACAGAGACAACAGCAGCAACAATTACATACCCTTATTAAGCAACTCTCTTCACAAAAGGTAGCTTCTGTGGAAACAAAGAGTGTATGTGCTATCTGTGGCAAGGGCCATGTGGCAGAGGAGTGTGATTATGGGGGATCATTAGAACAAGCAGAGGTGAATGGAGTGTGGTATGATCAGAATAATCAAAGGAACTACAACAATCAGGGAAAGAATGTTTATATGCCACCATGGAAAAACAAGAATCAACACCCAGGATTCAGCCATAGTTCCAACCATCAATTGAATCCACCATTACATCCTCCACCACCACATATGAAGGAGCAGTCAAGTGATCCTGCTGCATGGGAGAAAACGTTTGCTCAGTTATCTAAGACAACTCAGGATTATATTCAGGGTTCTACTTCATTCAGGGAAGAGACAACTGCATTCATGCAGGAGACCAGAACTTCTTTCAGAAATCAGGAAGCATCAATCAGAAATTTGGAGACCCAGATTGGTCAATTATCAAGACAGATATCAGAGAGACCATAAGGGAAATTTTCAAGTGATACACTAGTGAATCCAAAGGAGCACTGTAAAGCAATTATGACAAGAAGTGGGTTGGTACTTCAACCAGGGAAAAAGAAGGTGGAAAATAAAAAGAATGAAGAAGAGGTTGTGGTTGAAGATGTTGTCTCTGATGATGAAGTAGAGAAAATGAGAAATGAGAAAAGTGAGAAGGAAGTAGTTGTTAGAGATGTTATAGTTGGAATTGACAAAGAAGAGGAAGGGAAGGACAATAAGAATGAAGGAGAGGTAGAAGTTGGTAAAAATGCTTCCCCACAAAAGATGATGAAGTGGGAAAAGAAGAAGATGGCTGACAAGAAAGAACAGCCAGTTAGTTTATCTCCCTATGCTAAAGTTCCCTACCCTCAGAGGTTGAAGCAAGAGATTCAGAAACAACACTATGCAAGATTTCTGGATATCTTCAAAAATTTACAAATTAACATACCATTTTCTGAAGCACTGAAAAATATGCCTCACTATGCAAAGTTCATGAAGGATCTTCTTACTAAGAAGAGGAAATTAACTGATGGTGAGACAGTGGCCCTAACAGCAGAGTGTAGTGCCCTAATCCAGAAGAAGCTTCCAACAAAAATGAAAGATCCTGGAAGCTTCAGTATCTCTATTGCTATAGGAGATGTGGAGGTGGGAAAGGCATTGTACGATTTGGGAGCCAGTATAAACTTGATGCCGTTGAAAGTATGTAGAGCTTTGGGAATCAACACTTTGAAGGAGACCAATCTTATTCTGCATCTTGCAGATAGATCTATCAAGAGGCCTGAAGGTGTGGTTGAAGATGTCTTGGTCAAGGTAGACAAGTTTATTTTTCCAGTGGATTTTGTGATTCTTGACATGGAGGAAGAGGATAAAGAAAGTCCTTTATTGTTAGGAAGACCCTTTTTAGCAACTGCAAGATCTTTGATAGATGTTGAACAAGGAAAGTTGTTGCTAAGGGTGGATGAGGAAACAGTCACAATTGATGTATTTGAAACCATCAAGCATCCTGTTGATGTGGAGGATTGTTTTAGATTGGATGTGATACAGGAGGTTGTGGAAGAAGTGAATAAAAAAGAAGAATTCCCAGTTGAGGAACAAAGATCAGAAGAAGAGACAGGTACAGAGGATTACCAAGAAGAGCCAGAAGTGGAAGAGCTTGAGAAGAAGATTGATGACATTCCAAAAGGAGCACCTAAGGTAGAACTTAAAGAATTACCTTCACATTTGAAGTATGTGTTCCTTGGGGATGATCAAACATATCCAGCAATCATTAATGCAATGTTGTCTGATGAGGAAGAAGGGAAGTTGATTAAGGTACTCAAGAAGAATAAAATGGCTATTGGATGACAGTTTTCAGATCTTAAGGGTATTAATCCTTCCTTTTGCACCCACAAAATATTGATGGAAGAAGAGGTCAAACCAGTAAGGCAACCACAGAGGAGACTCAACCCCACTATGAAGGAAGTAGTGAGGAAGGAGGTGGTGAAGTTGCTTGATGCTGGGATGATTTACCCAATTTCAGACAGTGCTTGGGTGAGTCCTGTGCAGACCGTGCCCAAGAAAGGGGGGATGACTGTAGTGAAAAATGAGAACAATGAGTTGATTCCCACAAGGACAATCACTGGCTGGAGAATGTGCATTGATTACCGGAGGCTGAATAAGGCAACCAGGAAGGATCATTTTCCACTTCCTTTCTTGGATCAGATGCTAGAGAGGTTGGCAGGACATGCTTTCTATTGCTTCTTGGACGGTTATTCAGGGTACAATCAGATAGCTGTGGCACCAGAGGATCAGGAGAAGACTGCTTTTACATGTCCATATGGAACATTCGCATACCGGAGGATGCCTTTCGGTTTATGCAATGCTCCTGCCATATTTCAAAGGTGCATGCTTTCCATTTTTTCTGATATGATAGAAGAATGCATTGAAATTTTTATGGATGATTTTTCTGTATTTGGTTCTGATTTTGATGTATGTCTAGGGAATTTATATCCTGTTTTGAAAAGATGTCAAGACTGTAATTTGGTTTTGAACTGGGAGAAGTGTCACTTTATGGTGACAAAAGGTATAGTTCTTAGACACAAGGTGTCTAGGAATGGAATTGAGGTGGACAGGGCAAAAATTTCTGTGATAGAGAAACTTCCTCCACCTGTAAATGTTAAGGGTGTGAGGAGTTTTCTTGGTCATGCAGGATTTTATAGGCGGTTCATAAAAGATTTTTCAAAAATTGCTAAGCCCTTATGCAAGTTATTAGTTAAGGACCAAGAATTCCTGTTTGATGATGAATGTTTGCATGCATTTCATGTTTTAAAAGAAAAGTTGACCACTGCACCTATCATGATGGCACCTGATTTTTCATTACCATTTGAATTAATGTGTGATGCCAGTGACTATGTCGTAGGAGTGGTATTGGGCCAAAGAGTGAATAAATTGTTGCATGTCATTTACTATGCCAGTAAGATCTTAAATGATGCACAAAAGAATTATGCTACTACAGAAAAAGAATTACTGGCTATTGTGTATGCATTTGACAAATTCAGGCCATATCTGTTAGGATCAAAAGTTATTGTTTACACTGACCATGCAGCTTTAAAGTATTTGTTAAGCAAGCAGGATGCTAAACCCAGATTGCTCCGCTGGTTGTTACTGTTGCAAGAGTTTGAGGTAGAAATCAAGGACAAAAAGGGAGTTGAAAATTTGGTGGCTGATCACTTATCCAGAATTACAGAAAAAGAGCTTCAAGAAGGACCGGAAGTAGTGATTAGAGAAGAGTTTCCTGATGAACATGTTTTGGCAATATGTGCTGTAACAGAGATGGTTGGGGATAAAGTCTTATCTATCAGTACCCCACCATGGTTTGCTGATTTTGCCAATAATAAAGCTGCTGGATTGATGCCTAAGGATTTAACATGGCAACAGAGGAAGAAATTTCTGCATGATGTTAAGAGGTATATTTGGGATGAGCCATATCTTTTCTATAGATGTTCAGATAGTGTGATCCGACGGTGTATTCCAGAGGAAGAACAGAAGGATGTGTTGTGGCATTGTCATGGTTCTGCATATGGTGGACATTTTGCAGGTGAGAGAACTGCAGCAAAAGTATTGATGAGTGGCTTCTACTGGCCCACTTTAGACAAGGATGCAAAGAAGTTTGTGGAGGCATGTGATAACTGTCAGAGAACTGGGAATATTTCTAGGCGACATGAAATGCTGTTGAACAATATCCAGGAAGTGGAAATCTTTGATGTTTGGGGTATGGATTTTATGGGACCTTTCCACCAACCTTCCAGGGTGGTGATTCTTGGATAGAAGTTTTACAGTCAATGGTCAACGATTGAAGTTATATGTTGGAAGTGCTTGTGGATATAGGAAACTACTTACAGTTCTCATTAGAGGTAAAATAGATCATACCCGTCAGGCTCGTGACGTTAAACAAGCGTTGAGTGGGAGGCAACCCACTGTACTAGGTATGTAATTCCATGTTCATACCATATCCATAAGATGAAGAAGAAAAGGGGAAAAAATTTTGAAAAATCAAAGAGAAATTTTTTGCTATGTGCTGGGCGCTAAAATTTGTCAACCCTGACCATTTTAGCGTCCCCAGAGTTCCATCAGTATGAAACTCTTTGCTTGTGCGCGCTAAGACGTTCATTATGAGCGTTTTAGCATTCACTGACAACACCAATCCATGAACTCTGGCCAACAGCGCTAAAACGCTCAGTCTGACCGTTTTAGCGCTGTGCTGCACAAAGTGTGCATTTTTCTCTGTAGGACGTGAAAGCGCTGGTAAGCCAACGTTTTAGCGCCCTGTCACTAATTCGATATAACAGAGTTCCTCTTCTCTTTTACTCTTACATTCGTATACTTTGCCTCTCTTTTCCACAACACGGTTCTTATCTCACATTTGTATCATCCATCTTCGTAGTTTCTCCACATCCTCTCATCAACATCACGGGATTGGCAACTCATCTCATCTCCCTCCATCACATATCATATCTAAGCATACAATTATTGGGCATTTTCTAGGGTATTTCCATGTTGATTGCCTGTATGATCGGAGGATTGCATGTCTATATTAGTTTTATTTGTATTATTCTCCTGAACTATTGCTTTTGACTGATATTTTGGGAATGAGACAACAAATCCAGCGCGTGTTGGTTCTAAATTGTCTTCAACAACAACCCAACATACATACACACAAGGTTTTCGTG